>NC_060120.1:565865496-566168526 GCF_021461395.2 Schistocerca americana
ACATCTAATCTCCCAGCAGGTGCGTTATATCTTTGGTCTCCTGAACTACTCAAATTTTGAATGTCTCAGTAGGCCATGGGGGTGCAGCCTTTCTCGGAAATTACCTCTTGTTAGTTAAGTCAATGATACTCAGCGACTCTGAATTTAGGCTTTGTGGGCATATCATCTTGGTTTTGTTATAGACAGTTGGCAAAGGGCTATGTTTCACATCAAACGATCTCATATTAACTGTCTAAGTTAATGTGACTATTTTGACTGACTACATCTTGTACCGTGTCAATCCATCTGAAAGAACCTACGGTTCTGTAAACAAACGATTATGCGAATATATTGACCATAATCCCTTGATCCAAGAAAATTTTGAGCCATCTGGTTAGTGGGAAAACTGTAGAACAAATTATTTTTATAAATAACTTCCTATACTCCCTAATGACAACAATAAAAATTACGTCTTTGTTTAAGAAATTTGTAACAACAGAAAACACTGTACGATTAACAGTGATAAAAGTTAAGGATTTTTGAAAAAGAAAATCAAAAGTAATAAATGGAATCGTCCCGTGCACACCAATATGATCCGAAAACCCGCATGCGACAAAACGATTTTTCAAGGGGTTATGTCTTGGGTTCTGTTGATCAAAGAGATAAGACGTCGAGAGTAAGCGGGCAGTTCGAAAGGGGCGAGAATCTTTTGCATGGAGGACCATATTCAAGAAGTGGGAATAACGATCATATTTACAGCACTTCAACCGTCTCACATAAACATCAAGCCCCCTCATTTAGTTTACATTTGTTTATGGAGGCATGGAAACCTGCTCTAGACTTTAAAAGTTATTTGCAGCCTCTGCAGGTAGAAACCTTACAGTGTTAACTGTCAGTAAGCAGGTTAATTAAACGCGGAGTTAAAACCTGAGTAACTTTTTGATGGCATCGCAGTAACCTCAAAAACCCATTAGAAATCTAGATTTTGTAAAAATCAAACTTTTTAAACTGTTGAAGCCTTTATTGCCACATTCGTTGAACGTCATAAAAAAATCGAGTGTTGGCTGGCCTCAGAGTTATTGTAGACTCTTTAGGAAGTTTATGCATGCTCCGATAGCAGTGACGCAGTACAAAATTATTTATTAAGCCACAAAGCACTTAATCACATTAGCTGCCAGGGGGCAAGCTGAACATTTTTGCCGAACAGGAATTCGAACCCGTGTCTCCTGGTTACCAGGCAGATGCGCTGATCACTAAGCCAACCAGACACAATGGCCATCGCAACGTCACGAACTATCCTACTCCCATCTGATCCAAATTCTCAAGGTACTCATACACTACTGATGTAGTGCCTCTTGCCCATTATCCTTATTACTTGCGGCAGTTCGCCTACACCCGTAAGAGTTCGAGCGTGGTTGTATCCGCATTGAACTAGCAGATTTGTCGTCCTCGTCATACTTGTATACACTACGTGATAAAAAATATCTGGTCTCTGCCAAATCATATGTCTTTCATTTTAGGTGCATTGTGCTGCCACCTACTGCCAGGTACTCCATGTCAGCGACCTCAGTAATCATTATACAATGTGAGAGAGCTGATGTAGCATTGCCCCGAGTAAAAAATAGTTGAAATAAATTGCAGAGACTTAACAATGAAGAAGAGTTTTCTGTGTTATCAGAATTACAAATATTATTATATGGTTTATATATGTATTTATTTTTTTTTTTTTAGAAGAAGGATGAGTGGTTTTTGTTTCATTGCGGTTTATATATGTATTTATTTATTTTTTTGTAGAAGAAGGATGAGTGGTTTTTGTTTCATTGCTTTGTCGATTCTGCGGTCCTCAATGACGGACAGTTAATTTTCACAGTCTGTAACTAATACAGTTATCTGTGGTAGGAATATAATTTTCTTGAATACATATGAGATTAATAATTGTAGTGCCTATTTTTGTGAGTCGCTAGTACCTATCCTGTATTTGATTCAGTATGTAATAAATATATGCTGCCCTTCCCATTTGTGTGTAGGATCATTGTTGTAGTGACGCCATTAATGACATAACTTGTATAAGTTCTTCAACAGTCATATAATACTAAAAGTATAAAAATAATAATTTTAATAATATGAAAAAGGCGTCCTGCAATATTTTTTAATTCATATTAGGTGAGAGGTACAGTTTTTATTAATAACAATATCAATAAATGCTTACGTTGCCATTGCACATAGGCAGCTATCCTGGAACATCCAGGCTCTCAGAAAAATAATTAAGAATTGTTTAAATGTATTGTTGCGTAGTAGTTAGAAAGGATTTTAATCCATCGTGAGTAGGATGGATGTCTTCACTTTGGGGTATGTACGCTATTTTTGGTGATAACACCCTGACAAAAATCAGACGTGGCTTTTAACATACATAAAAGAGAAATGATTCGTTATTTCTATTTTCCAAAACTATTTCATACAATAAGAATAACGGCACCGTTATCGTTGTATGGATTATTCAATCAATCATTCATTATCATTTTAAATTACGCGACAACTGGCGCCAAATATGGGCCTCGAAATTCCGGAAAATTTATGTATGTGGAAAGAAAATTAATGCTTGTATATGTAATCTGTTTCTTGTGGACGAGGTTTATTATTTTCGATGTGAACAGAAATGGAAGACCTGGAACCTACAAGAGATTTGAATATGAATAAAGCTGACAATAAAAACGAAAGTAAGGGCTTCTGAAAATATCTCTAGCTTTCGTGAGCGTGTTGTTTGCCAATATTCGTGGTTCGTACTATGTGGTTGTGTCTTGCAAACCGTAACTCGAGTAGGTAAATTTTTGTAGAAATACATAAGTTATATTATACTATTATTATTTTTTGTGGTGATTGCTGTGTGAAAATAATTGTAATAGAACAATGTCTCGTACAGAGTCAATGACGTTACATAGTAAGACTAGGAGAGAAGCTGATATGGAAGCAGATTCACGAGAGTTTAGTGACAACGAATTGGAGGAAATCCCCATGGGATCTACATCCAATAGAAATATACAGGAAAATACTAAGGATCATGAAGTAGAAACTGCACGTCCACGTGCAGAAACTGAGTGTAGCGTTGATAGCAGCGTGTTGTCAACTGTTGCGGGTGATATGCGGAGTATGAACGTAGGAGTTCACTACACTCAGCTGGCGGCTACACGGCTAGCGGAGGGTGTGTGGCGTGGACTGGACGGTTTTTTAGGTTAGAAGGCCTCGGGAAAGTACGGGGTGGGCTGCAATCTCAAATGGTGCATGGCAAATACAGGACGTGCTTCGATCAAGGAACAGTCAAAATTGTAGTTGTAAATTGTTGTAGTTGTGCTGGGAAAATCCCTGAGCTTCAAGTGCTAATAGAAAGCACAGAAGCTGAAATCGTTATAGGTACAGAAAGCTGGCTAAAGCCTGAAATAAGTTCTGCAGAAATTTTTACGAAGTCTCAGACGGTGTTCAGGAAAGATAGATTAGGCAGAATTGGTGGTGGAGTGTTTGTGTCTGTCAGTAGTGGTTTATCTTGTAGTGAAGTCGAAGTAGATACTCCATGCGAATTGGTATGGGTGGAGATCATACTTAACAGCCGAAGTAAGTTAATAAGTGGCTCGTTCTACCGACCCCCAGTCTCCGATGATATAGTTGCTGAACAGTTCAGAGAAAATTTGAGTCTCGTAACAAATAAATACCCCACTCATACGGTTATAGTTGGTGGGGACTTCAACCCTCCCTCGATATGTTGGCAAAAATACTTGTTCAAAACCGGTGGTAGGCAGAAAACATCTTCCTAGATTGTCCTAAATGCTATCTCCGAAAATTATTTCTAGCAGTTAGTTCACGAACCCACGCGAATTGTAAATGGTTGCGAAAACACACTTGACCTCTTAGCCACAAACAATCCAGAGCTAATAGAGAGCATCATGAATGATACAGGGATTAGTGATCACAAGGTCGTTGTAGCTACGCTCAATACCGTTTCTTCCAAATCCACCAGAAACAACGCAAAATAATTTTATTTAAAAAAGCGGATAAAGTGTCACTGGAAGCCTTCCTAAGAGACAATCTCCATTCCTTCCGAACTGACTATGAAAATGTAAACGAGATGTGGCTCAAATTCAAAGATATAGTAGCAACAGCAATTGAGAGATTCATACCTCATAAATTGGTAAGAGATGGAACTGATCCCACATGGTACACAAAACAGGTCCTAACGCTGTTGCAGAGGCAACGGAAAAAGCATGCGAAATTCAGAAGAACGAGAAATCCCGAAGATTGGCTAAAATTTACAGACGCCCGAAATTTGGCACGGACTTCAATGCGAGATGCCTTTAATAGGTTCCACAACGAAACACCTTAGGGGTTGCGAAGCAACTCAAATCGCTTGATACGGGCAAGTCTTCAGGTCCAGATTGTATACCGATTAGACTGTATACCTTTCAGATTACGCTAATACAATAGCTCCCTACTCAGCAATCATATAGAACCGCTCACTCACCGATAGATCTGTACCTACAGATTGGAAAATTGCGCAGGTCGTACCAGTGTTTAAGAAGGGTAGTAGAAGTAATCCATCGAACTTCAGACCCATATCACTGACGTCGGTTTGCAGTAGGGTTTTGGAGCATATACTGTATTCAAACATTATGAATCACCTCTAAGGAAACGATCTATTGATACGTAATCAGCATGGATTCAGAAAACATCGTTCTTGTGCAATGCAGCTAGCTCTTTATTCGGACGAAGTAATGGCCGCTATCGACAGGGGATCTCAAGTTGATTCCGTATTTCTAGATTTCCGGAAAGCTTTTGACACCGTTCCTCACAAGCGACTTCTAATCAAGCTGCGGGCCTATGGAGTATCGACTCAGTTGTGCGACTGGATTCGTGATTTCCTGTCAGGAAGGTCGCAGTTCGTAGTAATAGACGGCAAATCATCGAGTAAAATTGAAGTGATATCAGGTGTTCCCCAGGGAAGCGTCCTGGGACCTCTGCTGTTCCTGATCTATATAAATGACCTGGATGACAATCTCTTAGGCTATTCGCAGATGATGCTGTAATTTACCGTCTAGTCAGGTCATCCGAAGACCAGTATCAGTTGCAAAGCGATTTAGAAAAGATTGCTGTATGGTGTGACAGGTGGCACTTGACGCTAAATAACTAAAAGTGTGAGGTGATCCACATGAGTTCCAAAAGAAATCCGTTGGAATTCGATTACTCGATAAGTAGTACAATTCTCAAGGCTGTCAATTCAACTAAGTACCTGGGTGTAAAAATTACGAACAACTTCAGTTGGAAAGATCACATAGATAATATTGTGGGGAAGGCGAGCCAAAGGTTGCGTTTCATTGGCAGGACACTTAGAAGATGCAACAAGTCCACTAAAGAGACAGCTTACACTAAACTCGTTCGTCCTCTGTTAGAATATTGCTTCGCGGTGTGGGATCCTTACCAGGTGGGATTGACGGAGGACATCGAAAGGGTGCAAAAAAGGGCAGCTCGTTTTGTATTATCACGTAATAGGGGAGAGAGTGTGGCAGATATGATACGCGAGTTGGGATGGAAGTCATTAAAGCAAAGACGTTTTTCGTCGCAGCGAGATCTATTTACGAAATTTCAGTCACCAACTTTCTCTTCCGAAAGCGAAAATATTTTGTTGAGCCCAACCTACATAGGTAGGAATGATCCTCAAAATAAAATAAGAGAAATCAGAGTTCGAACAGAACGGTTTAGGTGTTCGTTTTCCTCGCGCGCTGTTCGGGAGTGGAATGGTAGAGAGATAGTATGATTGTGGTTCGATGAACCCTCTGCCAAGCACTTAAAGGTGAATTGCAGAGTAATCATTTAGATGTAGATGTAGATGTAGATGTAGATGTAGATGTAGATGTAGATGTAGATGTAGATGAAACAGCCACGCCAACATCTACACAATCAGTTAAGTGCGCCGAGCCTGACTACGACGCCGTAAGTGCATTTCTAACATAGATCAATACCAGGAGCAATAAGAGGAGAGAGATAGAGAGAGGGAAAGAATACAGTTAGGAATGGAGAGACAGCAGGAGGAGAGAGAAAGAGAGAAGAAAGAAAGGGAAAAAGAGAGGGAAAAAGCAGACATAGCCAGTTTGAAGCAAGCGTACCAGGAATTGCCAAATTTGGCAACTATTTTAACAAAAGACGTACAAAATGTGTAACTAGAGCAGAATAGCATGAAGGAAGCCATTCAGAACAGAACCGAGAGGGTAGAAAATATAGAGATGGGAAATGAGGAAAGAATACAGAACTGCCTCGCGGAACATACTAATAAAGTCGAAGAAAAAGTAGAAAAATGGATGAATAACAAAGAGAACAGATAGACGAAAACATACAAACAGAAACGACGCGCGCAATTCGCGCAGTTCTCTCGACTAGTCAGATCAGTCAGACAGAACAGGAAAGAGTAAATAACATGAGAATGGAGGACAATTATGTACCTGCTTCACATGTTTCACACGAAAACCCGACGTTCTCTGCCACCTATAATACAATTCGTGGGTTACAGGTAGGAACGTGTAGTCCTAACAGTGAACCGTTGAATGGTGCGATAAGTGTGCCCACTGTATCTTCAATAATGTTGGAAGAGAGTTTAGTTAAACATCAACAGCTCCAAGCTTCTCCACGGACATGAAAAATATCCACCCGGCTGTATTTATAAAAAGTTTTCGAAACGTTTATTAGAGAGAAAGTAATCAATATTCCAGACAATAATCTGGATAACTTCTTGTCTGTCTTGGATTCAATAGATTTAATTCAGGAAGACTTAAATTTGCAAATTGGCAATGAAAATAGTTACTATTATAAAGAAAAGAACAATAATTGACAAAATGGTTGGAATAAATGTGGGAATTGTTTTAATGGGCGAAACCACAATGGTAAACCTGTGAACGGAAACCAGTCGTTTAACGGCCATCCGAATAATGACAAAGGTAATAACAATATACAGGCTTTGGGAAACAGTTCATCCCAATACAGACGGATACGAAGGTACGAGGAAAGGTTTGGCCCAGGAGGTGGCAATCAACAGCAGATGCGGGACGCAGGGCCACAGTGGAAGAATAGATTTGCAGTGCCATGGTATCAGAGGCAGGATAGTCATAATAACAGAAAAATATCAGAACAATAGCAATAATAGGAACGTACATGGTCAAGCAGGTGCTTCAAACAACCCTGCTTGGCTGAATCAGAATGAAAGGGTGAGAATAGATGATGTGACGAATGACAATCGTCCTACATCAACCGATTCGACAAACTAAAGACGGCCGCAATTAGCTCTCCGTTGTCGGCCGCGGGACGGAGGGAGAGCACACAAGAGAGTAAGGAGAAACCTGATGTATTGAATATGTTAACATATAACAATCTTGTTGGAATGAAGGAGGAACTTTTATCGGAGAATAAGAGATGTAACCAAGTAGACCGTGAGTTGATACAAGCTGTGGTTCAGGCTTAAGTTCTTAGTATACCGGTAAATATCACGACTGATACAGGAGCTACGGTTAATGTAATGAGTTATGGTTTCTATATGAAATTGTGCTAATTGCATAATGCGCCAGTGTTGCCAGTTGAGAATTGCAAAGTGTCGGGTGCTATTGGTGCCCGAGCACATGTAGTGAAGAGCCAGGTACAGGTGAAGGCGTATTTATGGGAAATTGAGCATCCAATTGCACGTTCCTGGTTTTAAAGGGATTGAGAGTCGCCTGTATTCTGGGTTTGGAATTTTTGAGGGAAAGGAGTGCCTGTACGGACCTCTCTCAAGGTATTTGCAGTTTGGAGAATGGAGAAGTGAGAGTGAAACTGGAATTGCTGGACACTAAAGCTATACATGACAAGTATTGTTAGAATGTTAAATTGAAGTGTAACCTGCGAAAAATACTGCATATGCAGCAGTATTTTGGGGGGAGAGATTATAGCCATCTCGGTGGAGAGAATGTTAGTACCACAGAATCCTGTCAATCAATAAACAATAGAGGAATCCACATAACTGAAACCAGAGCAACAATTAAAATTATCTCAGACATTAAAGGAACATATAGAGGTATTCTCCGAGAGGCCGGGGATCATCAGAGGTTATATATATATATATATATATATATATATATATATATATATATATATATATATATATAATATTCATGTGATACCACAAAAGACATTTTGTAACGCTACTTACTCCGTTCAATGGTCGAAAAAGGAGACTTATTAAAATTTGTCTTCATTAATGAATTTTCAATTTAATTGTAGCCAAGATGAAAATTTTATCCTAGTGTGTAGTAAAAGTTTCATGCAATTAACGTCATGATACAATTTGTTAGAAATATGTTATGACAAATACAATGGTATATGTAGAATTTTAAAAGGTTAAGGAATTTATTATATTATCATGAGCATAGTACACGTAACGGAACAAGCCATGAATCAACTGAATGAAAAAATTAAAGGTCAATGGGTAGAAGCTAGGTAGTTTTACCTACCGAATTTATAAAGATAGAATTTCATTAAGATACGTTCACATTTTGAGCGAATTGGACTGTCAAATACAGTGATTTTAAAAGTATCACGGAAGCAGAGACATATTGAGGAGTCCTGTATTCAGTGAATATACGAGTATATTTATATGTATCTTAATATGTGACGAACTGAATTATTGTATAAACCAGGCCAGTGTCAAAAAGTCCAAAGTATGGTCTAATTGGCCAAGCATATGTAACAGAAAGATACTAATGTTACCACTATCTAATGTGAATTGTAATGAGTTATAATGTGAATACGAGTACATTGTGTATTTCGTCATGTAAGTAGAACGTTAAGGTTTTCACGAACAATTTAGTGTGCCACAAGAGACTGTGAGGAACAGTATCTGCGTGTGCATAGACCAGAATGAACGTTGTGTCAATAAACTGGTTGTGTCAATAAACTGGTCTCAGTGTGACCAAAAGTAACGTCACTTACGGGAACTCTCGTGTAATAAATAGTGGTCATGAAACGTTATAAACGGTACAACGCCAGAGACGTTGATTTTATTATAGTGTATTAAGGTTAAATGTAGTAGATACATTACAGACCGTGGCAAACTGATAAGTGTCTTTCGGACGAGGAAGTTACTTAACGAAGTCGAAGCACAGCTGATCCCGACGGACAACAGAAAATCAATGTCTCGTCAACGCCTGGAGTGGAGCAAGTCAACAATGGGCATCCGTCCGCGCAAGAGAACAGAACAGCTGATATGTGCAAGCGTGTCCGGAGATACCTATTCGTGACATTATGGACAGTGTGATGTGTAACAGAAGTAGTGACACTGAGTAAACAGCCTACTCTGGGGCACAGAAACTGTATGAAGGTGTAAAAAAGAAAACGTTAACGTCGGACAAACTGTGAATTTGTAACGTGTCATAAAAAAAAAAAAAAAAATGGTTCAAATGGCTCTGAGCACTATGCGACTTAACTTCTGAGGTCATCAGTAGCCTAGAACTTAGAACTAATTAAACCTAATTAACCTTGCACATCACACACATTCATGCCCGAGGCAGGATTCGAACCTGCGACCGTAGCGGTCGCTCGGTTCCAGACTGTAGCGCCCAGAACCGCACGGCCACTCCGGCCGGCAAAACGTGTCATCCAGCAATAAGAAATCGAAATATAAATTTCAACTAGAGTGTGACCAACTGTACTTAAACAGTGTCATACAGTGGACTTCGTATGTATTAACGTGTGTACGATTAATTCATACGCAAAACGACATAAACTGTTGCTGGATGAAGCAATGAAACAGGATTAATAATCACGTGTTTTTCCCATTCGCAGGAATAAACATGTATTTATCTATAATCAACTGATGCTGCTGTTGTTATTGCATTTCATGAAATCTTGCTGTGGAGCGGTGGCGGAGAACAGCTGTAAGGAGGGTGGGAGACGGCGCATGTCCGGTGCGCGGTTGTGTGCTGCTCGTCGCTGTCGCGTGTCAGCTGATCGCCAGCCTCGGTGACGTCACGCGCTGACGGGGGCTCAATCCGGCGCCCATTGCCTCATCACTTCACCAACTCACCACGAAAGTAAAATGACGATGAACATTTTATTTTGTGTAGAAACCTTAACGAAAAACTAAATTGAAGATAGCTACGCCTGTATTTATGTATTTAAATGTTTAACGAGAGTTCAGTCTTTATAGCCCTGCCCTGGTTTTCCCTCGGTTTCCCAGTGGCTTTTACCTAGATGGGGGAGCATGCAACAAATCATTCCGAGGAGAAATGGTAAAAGAGGCTGCACTCGACTTTAGACTGAAAGCGCCCATGTGCAAGAAATGTACGAAATTACATGTATTATCATAACTATTACGATCACATGTGTCTGCAGTCAACTGTCGGGACGCAGGTTAACTTAAAACATATTAATATAATGATTAAAAAACAGCATGTATCCGTCGTCACCGGTCTGGACGAATTTAGTCAATAATAATAATAATAAAATAAATCACATCAATCTATAGTTACCTGTTTGGATGCAGATAAAAGTAAAAATCAAATAATAAAGATTAAATCAAACACGTCTATCGTCACCTGTTTGGACATAGACAGATGATAAAAAGAAACATGCTATCGTGGAATGCCGTTTACAAGACTGTATGTAACTATGCAAATGGCATTCCAGGGGGCTTTTATAGCATTGCCTCTTGTAAAAAATAGTAGAAATAAATTGCAGAGACTTAACATTGGAGGAGAATTCTCTGTGCTATCGTCACCTGTTTGGACGTAGACAAATTATAAAAGGAAACACCCTATCGTCGAATGCCATTTACAAGACTATGTAGCTATGCAAATGGCATTCCAAGGGGCTTTTATAGCATCGCATCTGGTAAAAAATAGTAGAAATAAATTGCTGATACTTAATGATGGAGAAGAGTTATTTGTGTTATCAGAATTACAAATATTATTATCTGTGTTTTTTTGTAGAATAAGGAAGAGTGGTTTTTGTTTCCTTGTCTTGTCGATTCTGCGGTCCTCACTGACTGACGTTAAATTTTCACGGTCTGTAACTGATAAATTTGTAGTTGGAATATAAAATAGTTGAATACATATGAGATTAATAATTGTAGTGCGTATTTTTGTGAGTGGCTAGCACCTATCCTGTATGTGGTTCAGTACGTAATAATGAAATGTTGTCCTGCAGACTCATTGTTGTAGTGAAGCCATTAATGACACAAATTACGCGACTTCTTCCAACAGTCATATAATATTAAAAGTATAGAAAGAATAATTTTAATAATCTGAAAACGGCGTCCTGCAATATTTTTCAATTCATATTAGGCCAGAGGTATAGTTTCTATTAATAACAATATCAATAAATGCTTACGCTGCCATTGCACATAGGCACCTGTCCTGGAATATCCAACCCCTCAGAAAAAATTATTAAGAATCCTTTAAATGTAATATCGCGTAATAGTTGGAAAGGACTTTAATCCATCGTGACTAGGACTGATGTCTTCACGTTGGGGTATGTATGCTGTTGTTGGAAATAGCACCCTGAGAGAAATCAGTCGTGGCTTTTATCATACATAAAAGAGAAGAAATTCATCATTTCTATTTTTCAAAACTGTTTCTTAGAATAAGAATAACGGCACGGTTATCGTTGCATGAATTATTCAATCAATCATTTATTATCATTTAACATTTCGCGATATAGAATGGGGCGCTCCACGGAATTCACGGACTTCGATCATGGTCAGGTGATAGAGTGTCACTTGTGTCATACGTCTGTACGCGAGATTTCCACACTTCTAAACATCCCCATTTCCACTGTTTCCGATGGGAGACTGAAGTGGAAACGTGAAGGGACACGTACAGCACAAAAGCGTACAGGCCGACCTCGTCTGTTGACTGACAAAGACCGACGACACTTGAAGAGGGTCGTAATGAGTAATAGCAGACACCTATCCGGTCCATAACACAAGAATTCCAAACTGCATCACGATCCGCTGCAAGTACTATGAGAGTTAGGCGGGAGGTGAGAAAACTTGGGATTTCATGTTCGAGCGGCTGCTCATAAGCCACACATCACGCCGCTAGATGCCAAACGGCACTTCACTTGGTGTAAGGAGCGCAAACACTGGACGATTGAGCAGTGTAAAAACGTTGTGTGGAGTGATGAATCACGTTACGCAATGTGACGATCCGATGGCAGGGTATGGGTATGGCGAATGTCCAGTGAACGCCATCTGCCAGCATGTGTAGTGCCAACAGTGAAATTCGTAGGCGGTGGTGTTATGGTGTTTGATGGAGGGGGCTTGCACTTGTTGTTTAGCGTGGCACTATCACAGCACAGGCCTACGTTTATGTTTTAAGCATGTTCTTGCTTCCACTGTTGAAGAGCAGTTCGGGGATGGCGATTGCATTATTCAGCACTATCGAGCACCTGTTCATAATGCACGGCCTATGCCGGAGTGTTTACACGACAATAACATCCCAGTAACGGACTGGCCTGCACAGAGTTCTGTCCTGGAACCTATAGGACACCTTTGGGATGTTTTGGTACACCGACTTCGTGCCATGCCTCACAGACCGACATCGATACCTCTCCTCAGCGGAGCACTCCGTGAAAAATGGGCTGCCGTTGCCCTAGAAATCTTCCAGCACCTGATTGAACATATACCCACGAGAGTGGGAGCTGTCATCAAGGCTAATGGTGGGCCAACACCATATTGAATTCCAGCATTACCGATGGTGGGCGCCACAAACGTGTAATTCATTTTCAGCCAGGTGTCCTGATACTTTTGATCACATAGTATATGTTGCGCTGACTCTTTCGGACATGTACAAAAGACAGTTACCACAAATGAAATTATTTAACAGCAGCACAAACTGGGGCATCCAGAATCGAATCCACCTCCCCCCATTTCTTTTCCTCACCCGGCAATATCAGCTATATTAGGGATCAAGAACTTCTTAGTTTTGTAAAGTCTATTATCATTAACTTCACTGTGGATGAGGAGAACTGTTTGAGGAGTATTGTTGTGTAAGTAAATACTAAGAAGGTAGACTGGAGGACTGAAATATTAAGTCAGATACCATTGTCGGTAAAAAACGCAAAAAAAAATATTTATTTTTCACAATGAGCGAGTGTGTCTGGAACATATTACAAACTTGTTTGAATTTTCACTAGCTGTTCCGGTTCTAATGCATCTATGAAAAAGTGTTTTCAATAACAAAAGCTTTGCGGTCAGATGAAAAAACAGACTTATTTAGGGCACATTTAAAGCTCTGACAATGACAAAAACCACATTTGCTTGCAGCCGTTATACTGGCTTGTAAAATCTGATACTTAATGAAAATAAACCTCTGGAGCAAAAACACACCACTTCAACATACTACTCAAGTACCAGTGAGTCTGTACCATCATCTTCAATGGAAAATATGTGAAATTTAAGTTTATATTTAGATGCAAATTTTATACGAAATACTGCTGTTACCCTGACATCAGTGATATTGCGGATTATGCGAAAGAAAATTATTATGAAGCAATACTGATGGCAAATTTATCGTATGCCTATTTGTAATTGTTTGTCCGGAATTTTAATGCATTATTTTCGAAATGTCATGAATTTCGTTAAACACAACGTGGGAACTCTATGTATGCAAAAACCCTTCCGCTGACACTAATATTTGTTTTTCGTCTCAGCTCTCTTATTCTGCAGTGAGTGGAAATTAATATGAAATACGCGTAACTACTGTGTATTTACTAAGCCACTCAATCTCATGGTTGCAAATTCTAACATAAAAAACGCCGATTCATTATGTTCTTCATCGTAAATACTTTTGTCAATAAAACCCTCATTATGAATCTATGTACAGGCAATGTATCTTTCTACACACTCTCATAATTATCATCAGGCACAGTTGGAGGGGATAATTCGTGTGTAGGGCCTTGCAGCAGTCATTGACATATAGTTTAGTCTGTCGGGTGTACATCAAACAAAGATAAAACATAGCAGATACAAACGTTTGAGGGAACTGTCCAGAGTTACCATAAGCTTCAGGTACAGCAGTATTCCTGGTGCTTGTGCGTCAGCTATAAACAATTGTAACCAGATGTCACCAGTCTTTACGGTTAACAACCGGCTGACACGTCAGTCAGCTGACGCTCCGTCTGCAGGAACTGCCACCGCTGCAGCCACCACTGTGTCGGGTGTCCGTCATACCGCCTGTTGTTGTCACGTGTGGCGCCGGAGGCAGCGCCTCTACAGGACGCAGTGCGAGGCGGCCCTCAGCAGGCAGAGCGACCTTCCATGGTTCCTCAGCAGACAGATTAGCCTCTGAAATTATAAAGTAACACATCTAATAAATCCAGTGGAACTCTAAGACAATAAATTGCACTTATTTCAACAAAAGGAAATTCACAATGAGAACCAGTCGTTAGCTAGATATGGTAGATACAATAGATAAAAGGGAATGCATTACATGTGTGCAGCCACTACCAACCAAAAGAGAGGAAATTCGTAACGTAAAGATTGCGAAAAGATTCCTTGATGTTCGTCGAGATATTGCAGCTGCTTTCCACTCTTTTATGTGACAACAGCTCGCTATGCTGATTGGAACTGTAGGATTTAATGGAGAATGTAGGGACGTTAAATGATATGCCTTAAACGAGGATAAATGTTATACAGTATAATGGTCTCACTTATTAAAAACTCAACTTTAAGCAGTTAACTGTGCATGACTGTAGTACACATGAAGAATAACTATCAAACCCCCTAGATTGCTTGGCATGCATCGAATAAAATTTGAGACTGACGACGTCATGTATTGGTTAAATACAATTTAACAAAGATATCAAGGACTGTCAGCTTTCAAGCATATCTATAAGAAAAGTAAGGCACTAAATTCAGCCATTGGGAGAGAGGACACCAAATTTCCCGACATTCTGGCTTCCGGGTTCCAATCTCCCTGCGGCTTCCTCAGTCTCGAGCACTGGGTTGTCGTCACCTGATGACCCAGGAAGAAGCCTGCTGTTCGTGTACGCCAGGTAACGACAAGCGCAGTTACTTTGACATACGTTCGTTTGTGTTGGCAACCAATGCCAGGTTGTCTGAGAGCGAGTCAACAACGAATTTTGAACAACGTCGTTATAAAACTGCCGATGAACAGTTATTCGGTTTGAGTCGTAAGCTACCAGATGATTACATACACTGGCGCAGTTTGTCACACTCATCCTATAAATCTTTAGGCCCTCTATCTGAATCTCTAGTGAAGCTGACTGCACATGCGCTCCTTGCATTGCCATCTCATGGGGAGACGCACTCTCCGTGTTCCAGTCGAGTGTGAGCGAACAGTACCGAAATGTTAACCGCGTCTCCATGCGAAGGTAAGCCAGACACGTCATTACATATCTTCTTGATGTATATTTCACCTTTTTAAAGTCATGATAAGTACTCTTCAAGAAGAGGGATCGTACTTGTGAATGTTAGTGTCTTGTAAACATGTTTTTTTTTTTTTTAATAACACATCGTTCTTCGCACGAAAATGTCATTCATAAGTCTATTGTACAAGTTTCTGGTATGCTTCTTTGAACACTCAATGTGCTCGGTACTGATTTTACTATAAATTCTTTAACGCAAAAGTGACAATCTGTCGAAAGAGATCAGTGATTGACTTATATCGTTTTATTTGAGAAACAAACATATTCTACGGCATAATAATGACCATTTTAGCAGGTAATGAATGTTTTGTTCACCAAATATCACCCAAAACCAATAACATCAGAAAAATGTCAATGTAGTGTGGAACTGATAGTAACTGTGAAGTGGAGTGAGGTTGTCTCTAAAATACCATACAGCAATATCCATATACAAGTGGTCGGTATCTTCGTGTGTAAGAGGATGAACCATTGCTCACATAGTCAAAATATAAAGTACCCTGAAATAATTAACAGGTCACAGAACCATTGTCTGTAAACAGAAGAGGTACTTTCAGTGGGTGGTAAAAGCGGAATCAGTAAAGTTTTGAGTGTGTGAAACAAAGAGGCATCACATGATGTTAACAGGTACAAGACATTCTAAATAATTCGCCCACCGCAAACGTTACAGCGTGTTCGCAGACAATCTGACCGCTGAGAGCTTTTAGCAAAAGATGGTGTTTAAAGTACAGTTTCTACGACGTGAAGTGCTTTTTTCATTCAGTTGCCTACTCATACTGAAGTTTCTTTTTATAAAGACGGAAGTAGACACATTTTGGAAAGCTGTTGTTATTACTATAAACGATAAGCGACTAAAATTAGACGTTCTACCAGCTAATGTAAATTGTCTACGAATGAAAGATTCATTTCACTTTTACGATCGTGAGGCAATTATTTAATGTGTATACTTAATGAGATGTACAAAAATTAGCATTGCAGGAACAGGTGTTCAAAAGATATGTTTTACTTTGAAGACGGAATGTGTCATCGTTAATAGGACGAAGATAAGGGCTTTAGATTGGACAGATTTGAGAAAAAACGCACGCACGTCCACTACTCTTAGATCTTTTACTGATAAATCTGGACGACCTGAACTGTCTTTCAGGTCCTCTAATCTCTTTTCTGTACGGAAGTTTGACTATACAAATGGTTATTACAAGGGACGAGTAGAGACCTTAGCCCGGTACGACAATCAATCCAGATAGAAATTAACATCACTATAAGGAAAATACCAGGAAGCACGTTATTTAAGATGGCCCAGTCTTTAAAAGTTCTAAGTTCAAATTTATTGCACAAGTAAAACTTCCTAAATCAAGATTCAACTTGAAATTCCGTAACAAAAGTGTCTGTACTGTACCAGGACCTGGGATTTCTATCCAGCACGTACTCACCCTGTTAATCAACTACATAAGACCTGAAATATGGTTTCAGTCACAAGCAACAACTTGAAATGATGTGATATAAAGTTGTGTGTTCGATGGAGACTCGAACGCAGCACCTAATCGATTGTTAACCAAACACAACCAGCTACTAAACAAAACCAGCAACAGTCATTACTTTTGTCAGCGCATGGAGACATAACAAACATCATAATTATTTTTCACACATTTTATTGTGTTTAGGTAACAATCGATTAGATGCAGGGTTTGAAACCCTATTCAACATATAACTTTAAGATGCATCAGTTCAAGTGCAAACATACGCGCACTTACAAGGGAATATTCCTAAGTGTAAATAAACGACGTTAATGAAACTTGGTGGATGTGTAGAGGGAGCAAAGTAATTCAATTAATATATTTATGTTTGTGCCATACTCTTGAAAGGCAATTTGGCATATCAGGTTTAAAGGGAATATCTTTGAAACTATGATTTTTCCACATAAAAGCTGTATGTAATCAACATTCCTGAAATTTGTATGATCAACCTTTGGATTAATTTGAAATTTTTCAAAATATCTCACCACTATTTATTAATTAATTTGAAAAATGGAAAAGTTTTTCACAACATGAATAAAAGAAATTGTCAAGCCACTTACATCCATGTGTAATAAACTGGGTGTCTGAAATCCCAGCTGTACATAGTGTGCTGTCACATATTTTCAATATGCTTAATGAAAATATTTAAACATTCGCTATTATTCAAATTATTTGTTTTACTTACATTTATTAGTTGTTTTAAATTGTTATTTTATGCTTTACAGTCATGTTTTCTATTCCTTTTAGTTTACAATTTCACATATGTGTATCATATTAACTGAAAATAGTGACTCATTATTATCATATAACATAATTACACTGATGTATAGAACATAGCGTTTTTTACATCATATACTTAAACTGAATCAAATTTCTACATGTGATATACACAATGGAAAACACAGTATAAAACAAAATTCAGCAGGATTTCAAATTGTCAAGGGTGATCCTCTAAACATCTTGATTTGTGTCAGGCATATTTCACTATGTTGGTAACCCTTGTTGAAGAGAACTGATTATAACTGGTGGCTGCATCTTGATTATATTGTTTCTCAAATGAAGATTGATATCATAATCATTCAAAAGAACTAGATGTGACGTTCTTCTCATGAAGTTCTTCCAAAACTGAGAGCTGTATACGTCCAATGGTTATACCATGTTGTTGAGGCTCTTAGGATCACTAGATGAATAAGATTCTTGTCCTCTGGATATTTAGAGGTTTATACAAGGGCGATGTACTTGAGGACAATATTATGGAAATGGAAGAGGATGTAGATGAAGACGAAATGGGAGATAAGATACTGCGTGAAGAGTTTGACAGAGCACTGAAAGACCTGAGTCGAAAGAAGGCTCCAGGAGTAGACAACATTCCATTAGAACTACTGATGGCCTCGGGAGAGCCAGTCATGACCAAACACTACCATCTGGTGAGCACGATGTATGAGACAGGCGAAATACCCTCAGACTTCAAGAAGAATATAATAATTCCAATCCCAAAGAAAGCATGTGTGACAGATGTGAAAATTACCGAACTATCAGTTTAATACGTCACAGCTGCAAAATACTAATGCGAATTCTTTACAGACGAATGGAAAAACTGGTAGAAGCCGACCTCGGGGAAGATCAGTTTGGATTCCGTAGAAATGTTGGAAGACGTGAGGCAATACTGACCTTACGACTTATCTTAGAAGAAAGATTAAGAAAAGGCAGACCTACGTTTCTAGCATTTGTAGACTTAGAGAAAGGTTTTGACATGTTAACTGGAATACTTTTTTTCAAATTCTGAAGGTGACAGGGGTAAAATACAGGAAGCGAAAGGCTATTTACAATTTGTACAGAAACCAGATGGCAGTTATAAGAGTCGAGGGGGTGAAAGGGAAGCAGTGGTTGGGAAAGGAATGAGACAGGGTTGTAGCCTTTCCCCGATGTTATTCAATCTGTATATTGAGCAAGCAGTAAAGGAAACAAAAGAAAAATTCCGAGTAGGTATTAAAATTCATGGAGAAGAAGTAAAAATTTTGAGGTTCGCCTATGACATTGTAATTCTGTCAGAGACAGCAAAGGACTTGGAAGAGCAGTTGAACGGAATGGACAGTGTCTTGAAAGGAGGATATAAGATGAACATCAACAAATACAAAACGAGTATAATGGAATGTAGTCTAATTAAGTCGGGTGATGCTGAGGGAATTAGATTAGGAAATGAGACACGTAAAGTAGTAAAGGAGGTTTGCTATTTAGGGAGTAAAATAAGCGATGATGGTCGAAGTAGAGAGGATATAAAATGTAGACTGGCAATGGCAAGGAAAGCGTTTCTGAAGAAGAGAAATTTGTTAACATCGAGTATAGATTTAAGTGTCAGGAAGTCGTTTCTGAAAGTATTTGTATGGAGTGTGGTCATGTATGGAAGTGAAACATGGACGATAACTAGTTTGGACAAGAAGAGAATAGAAGCTTTCGAAATGTGGTGCTACAGAAGAATGCTGAAGATAAGGTGGATAGATCACGTAACTAATGAGGAGGTATTGAATAGGATTGGGGAGAAGAGAAGTTTTTGGCACAACTTGACTAGAAGAAGGGATCGGTTGGTAAGACATGTTTTGAGGTATCGAGGGATCACAAATTTAGCATTGGAGGGCACCGTGGAGGGTAAAAATCGTAGAGGGAGACCAAGAGCACTAAGCAGATTCAGAAGGATGTAGGTTGCAGTAGGTACTGGGAGATGAAGAAGCTTGCACAGGATAGATTAGCATGGAGAGCTGCATCAAACCAGTCTCAGGACTGAAGACCACAACAACAACAGTATCTATCTTACCCCTAGTGATACTAACTTCTACATCCTTACATTTGTCCTCTAGCCATCCCTCCTTGTCATTATTTGAATATATTCCCTGTAAAACTAATATGCAAAATTACCTTCTGCGATGTGTTTTACCACTTAAAATGAAGTTGACCACAAACAAAAGAATATATTTATTGAATTATATTTCTCCCTTTGCACACATGCCAGGTCTCATCAGGATTATTTATTTATGCTTAGGAATGTTCCCTTGTCAATTGTTTGTCATTAAAATCACAATTAAGGTCTTCCTTGAATAATTCACAGGGTGAAAAATTTGCTGGATAGAAGTTCTGGATCCCAGTCCAAGACTAATCTTTTGAATATGGAATTTGGATGTGGAACTTGCGTTTAGAAATTTTATTTATTGTAATAAATTTGAGTTGTGTTAAAGACTGTTACATCACTAATAATGTGTTACCTGCTGCTTTTGTTATAGTGGTTTTAATTATTTTCTGGACTGATTTCCAAGTAAGTCCTCTGGTGGTTTCTTGTAGTAACCATTTTGTTTCGTAGAACGTTTTTACCGAAAAGAGATTAGAAGACTTGCAAGACAGTTATGTTACGTGCATTACATAGGATCTATATGGAACATAAGTCACGTCTTTTGGATACCTATGAGGATGATTATAGGTTGCTATTTACTTTCTGTATTATTTAATACATTACCAGGTTTTCTCATGTATATGTGTGCAACTGTTATTAAACGTTCCAAGATGAATTTTACAAACATTAATGAAAAACATGTGCTTTTAACAGGTTCACCTCTAAGCAGTACTGTACATGTCACATTACATCTCTTGTACAGTTCACAATAAACGTTCGAATTTCCTACTGTCACCTGCTGTGCATTGGTCCGCTCTTTGCAGATAATTTTGTGTTGCACGTCTGGGTGCCTCTGTACATTCTGTAATGAGGGCACTAGCGTCCATGATGAGACCAAGCAATAAATGTTCATCTCACGTATGCACTTTTCGTTTGTGCACCTTATACTTCATCCAACCCTTCAAACAAAAATACAAAGGCGTAATGTCTGAGATCTTGTGGGCTAGTTGATTTTACTACCATGACCAGTTCGGCGATTACAGTGCCACTAGCCAAAATAAAGAAAAAATGTACATTATACATGTTGCTCCCTGGAAGCCATTCCGAACAGGGTAGCGCTGTAACAAATATGTGTGTAAAGGCCACACACAAAACTACGGTTTAGGGAAGGGGGGTCTTGGCATTCGGTTCGTATCTGAGCTAGGATCATGAGGTAGAAGCTTTTGGTTTAGCCCCGACCAGGGGCCATTTGTGTAGTTACACGGAAACGTGTCTTACTCTGGCTATGTTACAGTTTATTAAACAAGGCCTGAACGACGAACCGCATCTGAAATTCAAGTAAATTGTGCGACCAGGTAATTTCCTTTTTGAAAAGATTATAATGGGACTGCAAGAAATAAAAAAACGCATTTTTACGATAAAATTGGAAACTCGCTTTCAAAAATCCAGCTTCATCCGGATATTAGGTACAAGAAACATTTTTCTGGGTTTCTCTTCGCGCGCGACTTCTGTCTTTCACACTTGTACGAACCGTTCAGATTTTGTAAGAAGGTAGACGAATATGTAGAATTAACGGACCTACTGTTGTTTTATGAAATCTTTATCCGTTGCCACGATGTAACAGTGTAAATGTGCACATATAATGCACGTAAAACCTGGTTTTATGCGTATTGCAAGTGCTGAGACGATTTAAAGTGATACAGATAGTAATAAATTATTCTTACGGTAGCAGTAAGAAATATTTGTAAAACGCTTTGTCCTTTCGGTTTTTACGTCGGAAAAATTATGCATTTGTACATGAAGTTGTGCTTCGTAGGAATGTGTTGCATTTTAAGCGCTGCATTTGCTTGCAGTTTGAAAAAGTTCGTTATTACAATTGATTATCGTTTCGTTGTTTATACGTTAAAGACTTTATTCACCATGACTTAAAATCATAGAACAATCTCTGTACATGCGAGGCAATGATTGTAGCGAACCAAAATTATGCCCAACTCTGTGCAAAATGATGTACTCTTTGATCGACAATTCAAAGCTCTATTGATGACTAGGCAGAAAGTTAGAAAGCTCGAAACTGTTATTAGCGTAATGGTCAGATAAGAAGGTGACGTTATTTCCTACCAATAGAAAATGTATCATTGCTTTTTCTTCAGAAACTGTTTTGCTATTATTTTCAAGCAAAACTAGCGTAAGTTCATCAGATTTCGTAGGGGACTGAAGACTGAAAAGTTAATAGCATTTTGTTGTGCATACATTGCTTCTCAGCTCTTCTGCTTATTTTAGGCAAACATACCTGTTATGCGCCAAAATTATTCACGTGAATTTTTCTATCTCATATATATATATATATATATATATATATATATATATATATATACTAGAGCAACTTCTTGTCCAGGAGTTGCTCTAGTACTCTTAAAGTTTCTGGCCATCTAATACGGATCAGAGTTATTTCATTCTGGTCATACAATGAACACTTCCATTTTGATCTGTTTATGTTTTTCTTTCACCTATTCAGCTTTAGCTTCACTGCATTGCCTGTCGATTTTATTCTTAAGTTACTTAATATGCTTTATTTCTTTCATTCGGCAAACATTTTTGCATATTCTTTGTTCTTCGATCGGTTAATGTTTTTTTATCCAAAGTTTAGCCGCACATCCTTGTACGTATATTTGTATCATACTTCTGTGATTCCCTTTATTTAGTGGTATGCTTTCCTTTTCAGCTAAACGGTCTGCTGTATCATTCATTATCATAGTTTCCACATGCACAGAGATCTCCAATTGCACATCATCTCTCATTATCTCAGTATCCCACTTCTTTACACTCTGGTTCCTCCTGATGCTTCTTTTAAACTGCACCCTACGCTTCATCATTACTAAATTGTACTCTGAATATACTGGGTGATCCCTCTAAGATGTCAGGAAAGTACATGAATTGAGTTAATGTATATGAGCAATTTTCTGCAACGTACACGAAAAGTCTGGAGTTAAAAATGAGCGATTATGCTCTGGGAGGAAAGCCAACAGAGTGAAGTTGACAGCACGATAACCAGATGTCGGAGACACAATATATTTTAATTTATTTATTTACACATCAAGTTCCATAGGACCAAATTGAGAAGCAAATCTCGAAGGTCATGGAACGTGTCAGTACATTAAATTACAACGTGAAAGTAATAACAGATTTAAAAAAAAGTATTTTCGAACGTGAAAAAAGTCAAGGCATAATTTTAACTAAACGCAGTCAACAATACAACAACAATCAGCTTAATTTTTCAAGAAATTCCTCGACAGAATAGAAGGAGTGATCCATGGAGATACCTTTCAGTTTTGATTTGAAAGCGCGTGGATAAGTACTAAGAGTTTTTAATGCGAGTGGTAACTTATTGAAAATGGATGCAGCAGTATACTGCATACTTTTCTGCACAAGTGTTAAGGAGGTCCGATCCAAATGCAGGTTTGATTTCTGCTGAGCATTAACTGAGTGAAAGGTGTCAAACGATCACTTACTCCAGATACCGTTCGAATAGGCAAAATGGCAGCATTAACTCTTTGAAAAAATACTGTACGTGGGCTTTCCACGACAGTTTACTATCTATCTGAACACCTAGAATTTTGAACTGTTCAGTTTCACTAATCATATGCCCATTCTGTGAAATTAAAACATCAGGTTTTGTTGGATTGTGTGTCAAAAACTGTAAAAACTGAGTCTTACTGAGATTTAACTTTAGTTTATTTTCTACAAACCATGAACTTATGTCATGAACTGCGCTATTTGAAACCCATGCAAGCACTGACACAGCTGAATTACGGAGTTCGACTCTAGTTTGTTATGGTCATGTGTGGGCAGTAGAAAGTGAGCGACTAATGTTTTGATTTGTACTATGTAGTTAGAATTATCACATAAGGCGTCATTGTCCAGGTGAAGCTTCTTTGACTGCTAACCAGAAAGTGCTGGATTCTGTCCTAGCCGATCTCTTAGATTACAATTAAAATCTATCAGCAACTGCGGTGAGAACTTCCGATATCAGAAGTCGTCCTCATTCTGTCAGTAGCCTTTACAGAGAGAGCAAGAGACTGGATACTCCTGTAGTGTGAAACTGTCAGTAAAGACGGATAATTCAGCAGTGACGAATTGCATCAATATGCAGAAGACAATGGGATTCACAGTTAAAGACACATAATGCGAATTCTCAAATTATGTCTCCTGCAGCTGGAAAACTGTCTATATCTCAACGTTGGCAAATAATACTAGTCTACAAGTTAGGATATCCGGGAGGTAACTGTCAAGAGGGATGAGACAATGAGAAGTAAACTGAAAATCCAACAGCACCATAACACTCCACAAGTCGGAGTGTGGAATGTCAAAAGTTTGAGTTTGGTAGGGAAGATAGAAGATCTGTAAAGGGAAATCCAAAAGCTAAATCTATACCAGTGGGATTCAATGAAATTATATCGAAAGAAGATATCTGGTCAGATGAATACAGGATAACATCATCAGCTGAGAAAAAAGGATGAAGTTGGAATGATTCGCTAGGAAAAGGAAAGTAGGGCAAAGATTGAGTACCTCTGGTCATCAATAGCATTATTCTCATCAAAATCGACAGCAAACCAACATCTACAACATTATTTCAATAATATATACTGATGTCACAAGCAGATGCTTTAGAGGCAGGGTATATAAAGACACTGTATAGATATCACATTACATAATGAAAAATAAAAATCAAATAACCAAGTGAGATTAGGAAGCTGCAGTAGGGGAACAAACAGAATTTTAGACTTAGTAAAGGACCACAACTGAAATACTATTTCAAAACCAAATTACGTACATCTAAAAGATTCAGATTTGACCAATTTATTTACACAGAACAACAAAACAATGCGTTGGGCTTGTTCTGTAAACTGACAGCCACATGGTTGGCCAGTATTGGTTCTCTGAAGGTTAGCGGATAGACTACTTGTTAGTGGCAGTCAGCCGAACTTCATTACTCCCCAAAAAAACTGCAACACCGTGAAGAAGAGATGCAACTATCATCTAAAGCTCATAAAGTGTACTGTAACCCTGGGCACACAAACGGACAGCAACTTAATGGAACTGCTCAAATTAACTTGGAATACCTAAGGCCTCAATCTGTATACACTCTGAGACAAAACAAGAAAAACAACGCACTACAAAGGAATTATCCGAATGAGACGGAAATCGGTAGATGTAATGTACATGTACAGACAATAAGATGACTACAATATCAGAAAAATTTCATTATTTATTCGAGGGAAAAAGCTACATAAATAGAGGAAGTCAACAACTTGTTGGTCCACCTGTCGCATTTATGCAGTCAGTTATTCGGCTTGGCATTTGTTGATAAAGTTGTTGGATGTCCTCCAGAAACATCGTGCCAAATTATGTACAACTGGAGCCTCAGATCGTCAAAATCCGAGCAGGTTCGAGGCAACTTCCCATAACGCTCCAAATGTTCTCAACTGGGGGGAGATCCGGCGACCTTGCTGCCGAAGTTATCGTTTGGCAAGTACAGAGACCAGCAATAGAAACTCTCGCCATTCGCGGATGGGCATTATCCTGCTGAAATGTAAGTTCTGGATGGCTTGCTATAAAGGTCAACAAAACTGGGCATAGAATATCGTCGACGCCCCGATGTGCTGTAAGGGTGTCGGGGATCCTATTATGAAACTCAATTACACCCCAAACCACCACCACTGGCTGTCTGGCCGTATGGCGGACGACGATAGCCGGGTGGCATCCAGCCACTGTCTGAGGCGTCTTTAGGCACGTCTTCGGCCTATAATGGGGTAGAATTGTCTTCAGTGATGAGTTCCGCTTCGAAATGGTCTCCGATGCCCTACTTTCACCAGTCACGCGGCCTAACAACAAGAAGTGATGGTCAGAAGTGCCATTTCATTTCATAGCAGGTTATCTTCGGCTGTAATTCACGTCACCCTTACCGCACAGTGGTACTTCGAAGTTATTGTACGGCCCGTTTTGTTAACCTTCATGGTAAGCCGTCTTGGGCTTATATTTCAGCGAGATAATGCCCGACTGTTCACGACAAGAGTTTCTACTGCTTCTCTTTGGCTTGCCAAACCCTACCTTGACCAGAAAGGTCGCCAAACCTCTCCCAAATTTAGAAAGTTAGGGGCAGTATGGGCAGGGCTGTCCTACCAGCTAGGGGTTTTGACGATCTAGCGTGTCAACTGGACAGAATTTGGCATGATATCTCGCAGGAGAACATCTAGTAACTCTATGTCAAGCCAAGTAATTGCTTCAGTAAGGGCCAGACGTGGACCGCAGTCTTATTGATGTGCTCGATTTGTGAAGCCCTTTCTGCTGAATAGATCATCCAAGTTGTCTGAAATTTTAATCATTTGTTTGTCTGTACATGTATGGCACATCTTCTGACTTCCGTATTTTTCTTATATTTCCTTCGTTGTGCATCATTTTTTCTTTCTTTTTTCTTAGAATGTGTCAGGAAGGATTATGCAGCGGGTTTCACAGCGACAAAGAAAATTTTTACTATCGTTTGTGAAAAGAACATGTTGTGTGCTCGGTAAGTACGAGAAAAGTCTGTCAGTGAAACTTGACAGCATCAATCCCATACCTCTCGAGTTCTCAGTTATACATTATATGATATTGCTACTGCCTCTGGTTGGTATCCAGCAGCTATCGTGTAGGAAAGGAACTGTTAGCTCCAGGAGGACCATGCTCAACTATGTACAGAATCTTATCAGCCCCACACGACTAGCACTCGAGAGGACGACCACACTGTGTCTCTCCCATGCAGGATCATACAGCCACATACATAAATTAATTCACGGTAGTTCCACGGACTTTCCACACGGCGACTGTTGTTGCAGCTTCCCTTAACGTCGCAGTAGAGAGAAGTGCGCCGATAATGGTGCAGCTGACGACAACACAGATGTGAGTGTGGCACCCAGGTATGTTTTCTGACGAATTCCTGTTCAGCGTACAGCATGACAATAGAGGTAACCGTATGTGGTGCTTTCGAAGAGAATTATCATTGGCAGTTCGTGTTCGTCATCAACATAAGAACCAAGCAGCTTGCGAGGCAATATGGCGTGCCATTTGTTATACAATAAGATTGCCACTGGTTTGAACAGCTGTTAATTGAACAGATCTGTTAGATTTACATTTATGACATGTTAAGGTCAATGGCTTTTTTTGAGGGCTCCGTATCGATATCTTTGAAAAAGAGATCGCATGGGTATACGTTTCACCTGCTCTGCTGACTTGCCTCAGTACAGAAGGCGTTCATCTGTGGATATGGTGAACACTTTCTCATCATTGCTTACCCATTGAAGAAAAAAAAGTTTGCTAGGTTCGTCGGGAGTCTGGCACACCTTTTGTGAGCCACTATGACTGATGTATTCTGGCACCAACTTGATGCATCATAGAAAGCTGTACACGTAAATACGAATATGCGGTGAGTTCGACTTAGTTCCCGGCCATGTCACAGTCGTGTTGCTACTCGAGGTGGCAGCTCTGTGTACTAAAGTACTCCTAGTACACCAATAAAATATTTAAAACTTCAATCATGTATCACTTTAATCATTTCTCCTATTACGGTGTGTATGAACAATAAGCAAAAGTTTATTTCAGTTATTTCATTGTTTCCAATGTTAATGACATCGAGAATGTTATTTGCAAATGTCAGTGAAGCTATATCAATAGACTAAAAGGTAGTCCAATTGTAGTAACTTCTTCAATTAGAGCGTAAATGATGCAGATTCCAAAGCCTGCAATTTATTGTACTTTTATTTGTCTCTATTGAAGGCATTCACAGCTTCACTACTGGGAACTAGTGACGGTCAGCTGTTCTGATTCCATGAAATTTTATATAAAAGATTCTTCTAACTTCATGGAAGTAAATTCAATCGGGCATTAACAGCATTTCTTCTACCATATGTAGTGTATGTCTCTTGTACTTTCCGCTCTCTTTTGGTCTGTTTTGCCTCTATTTGATCCTAAGAATGCTGGAAACTGATTCCATCTGAACGTCACATTAGTGTAATCAAATGACTACTGTAGTATTTAACTATCAATTATCGGAAAGGTTTTGATCTTCCCCAGTCTTTTGAAATTACCGACGTATTTTCTGTGGGAAGATCTGTGGATCCAGATTTGAGACACAGCAACTGATTTTGTATTCCTACGAATAATTATTTCCATGGAGACAATGGTGGTTATAGTTAATGCAGTAGGTCACTACGAACGTGGAAACTATGGTTAATGAAAAACCTTGAAGATAACTTTTCAGTGGCACCTTTACATACTGTGAAAAAGGGATGAATGTTAAAGATTTCTCAAAACCATCCATAAAATGTGTCAAATTATTTAATTGATCCTAAATAAGATTGAAAAATCTGAAAGAAGAACAAATCTCACTTCTTCATATGCGCAACTTGTATTTTCAAACAAACAAGGGAAATAATACAATGCACAAACAGGGAAATAAGCAGGTGATGCTCAACGTATGGGCTCTGAAATATGGAACTAACACTTCACACTATAGCAGAAAGTGACACTTAAATCTGTAAGTAGCATCGCCAGCACAGGACAAGGGCCAGGAAGCCAAGCATCAGAACATCAGGAAGAGAATGATAAGAATATAAAGTGCTCTGTTCTTAACTCAAGCTCACTTTGCATGGTGGTAGCAAGATTAAACGTACTGAGTTTTAACAGTTTTTCACTCTCTGTTGACGAATCACACGCAATGTCTACACGGGGAAGGACTGCACAGAACTGGCTCAACAGAAAATACTGTTGCGAAGATGCTAAGTTCTGACGGTTGATGGGAACGGAAAGGCAGAGCTCTTGCTGGAACCCATGCTGAGTAGGGATTTGCTACATCTCATACGGCCAGTTGGGGCCTAAAGCCTCGTGAGGGATTAACTAGTGGAAACCGCAGCTTCAGAATACATCGAGCAGGCCCTGGGAACCTTACTATGTTGTCATCCCACATGACAGTGATCACGAATAGTCCCGGAATCCACTATATTTCGTGAGAACCTCTTATCTACAGAGTCTTGGAGCTGTCTATACTAGTCCTGTTACAGAGGTTTTCAGCAAATGATAGTTTACAGAGGATAAGCAGCTGCCAGCAGCAAGTCGTATACTCTTAGCTCACTTATTTGTTACAAAGTTTAATTCTTAATTTCATTGCGTGCTTTTGGGTACTTGTATTGTTTAATACATAAATTTGGGGCGTATTATTGTATTTGAGAGTTGTAGCATCGCGCTTTAGTACTTGGCTAGTGTAAATTCGCGTAGTCGTCTGTCTTCTGTTTTTGTTTCGAACGGCCAGTGTCGGTTGGTCACAGCCAGTGCGCCGTTGGATAAGCAGCTGCCAGCAGCAAGTCGTATACTCTTAGCTCACTTATTTGTTACATAGTTTAATTCTTAATTTCTTTGCGTGCTTTTGGGTACTTGCATTGTTTAATTCATAAATTTCGGGCATATTATAGTATTTGAGAGTTGTAGCATCGCGTTTTAGTACCTGAATAGTGTAAAATCGCGTGGTCTCGTGCCGCCGAGCTGTGTGTCAGCAGTGCGCAAGTAGCAGCATTACTGCATTTACTAGGCAATCTTGTATTTTAATAACCGTTTAAATTTTGTGCCGAATTGTTTGTGCCCTCTGTAGATTAGTTCAGACGATCTTTGCACAACAGTTTTTAGCATGGATAGGGACTGCGACTGCTGTGTTCGGATGCGGGCTGAGTTGGCATCCCTTCGCTCCCAGCTTCAGGCAGTGTTGGATTCAGTCACACAGCTTGAGGCTGTTGCCAACAGGCATCACTGTGGGGGTCCAGATGGGGGTTTGTCAGGGACGGCCAACTCGTCCCACCCATCCCCCGATCGTACTACGGCTGTGGCTGCCCGATATACTGCCCACATTGAGGCCGACCCCTCACCCGTGGTAGAGTGGGAGGTCGTCTCGAGGTGTGGCAGGGGGCAAAAGACATTCCAGAGGGCTGAATGGAAGGCCCCTGCAGTTTGTCTGACGAACCGGTTTCAGGCTCTGTCTCTGGCTGATACTGATCTTCAGCCGGACATGGCTGCTTGTCCTGTTCCAGAGGTTGCCCCTCAGTCTGCTAGATCCCGGCGGTCGCAGAGGGTACCTGGGAGCTCCAACGTCAGGCGCGTAATGGGGCCCCTTAGGAATGTGGCAGCAAAAGAGAGGAAGAAAACCAATGTGCACTCCGTGTGCATACCGGGGGGAGTCATTCCAGATGTGGAGAGGGTCCTTCCAGATGCCATGAAGGGTACCAGTGTCGGCACCAGTGATGTGTGTCGCTATGGATCGGAGGAAATCCTCTCTGGCTTCCGGCGGCTATCTGATTTGGTGAAGACTGCCAGACTCGCTAGCGGGATGAAAGCAGAGCTCACCATCTGCAGCATCGTCGACAGGACTTACTGCGGAACTTTGGTACAGGGCCGAGTGGAGGGTCTGAATCAGAGGCTGAGACGGTTCTACGACCGTTTGGGCTGCAGATTCCTCGACTTGCGCCATAGGGTGGTGGGGTTTCGGGTTCCGCTGGATAGGTCAGGAGTCCACTACACACAGCAGGCGGCTACACGGGTAGCAGGGGTTGTGTGGCGTGGACTGGGCGGTTTTTTAGGTTAGATGGCCTCGGGCAAGTACAGAAAGGGCAACAGCCTCAAAGGGTGCGGGGTAAAATCAGGACATGCGGGGACCAAGCAGCAATCGGTATTGTAATTGTAAACTGTCGAAGCTGCATAGGTAAAGTACCGGAAATTCAAGCGCTGATAGAAAGCACCGAAGCTGAAATCGTTATAGGTACGGAAAGCTGGCTGAAGCCAGAGATAAATTCTGCCGAAATTTTTATAAAGGCACAGACGGTGTTTAGGAAGGATAGATGGCATGCAACCGGAGGTGGCGTGTTTGTCGCTGTTAGTAGTAGTTTATCCTGTAGTGTAGTAGAGGTGGATATTTCCTGTGAATTATTATGGGTGGAGGTTACACTCAACAACCGAGCTAGGTTAATAATTTGCTCCTTTTATCGACCTCCCGACTCAGCAGCATTAGTGGCAGAACAACTGAGAGAAAATCTGGAATACATTTTACTTAAATTTCTTCAGCATGTTATAGTCTTAGATGGAGATTTCAATTTACCAGATATAGATGAGACACTCAGATGTTTAGGACGGGTGGTAGGGACAGAGCATCGAGTGACATTATACTGAGTGCACATCCGAAAATTACCTCGAGCAGTTAAACAGAGAACCGACTCGTGGAGATAACATCTTGGACCTACTGATAACAAACAGACCCGAACTTTTCGACTCTGTAAGCGCAGAACAGGGAATCAGTGATCATAAGGCCGTTGCAGCATCCCTGAATATGGAAGTAAATAGGAATATAAAAAAAGGGAGGAAGGTTTATCTGTTTAGCAGAGTAATAGAAGACAGATTTTAGACTACGTAACAGATCAAAACGAAATTTCTGTTCCCACACTGACAACGTTGAGTGTTTATGGAAAAAGTTCAAGGCAATCGTAAAATGCGTTTTAGACAGGTACGTGCCAAGTAAAACTGTGAGGGACGGGAAAAACCCACCGTGGTTCAACAACAAAGTTAGGAAACTACTGCGAAAGCAAAGAGAGCTTCACTGCAAGTTTAAACGCAGCCAAAATCTCTCAGCCAAACAGAAGCTAAACGATGTCAAAGTTAGCGTAAGGAGGACTATGCATGAAGCGTTCAGTGAATTCGAAAGTAAAATTCTATGTACCGACTTGACAGAAAATGGTTCAAATGGCTCTGAGTACTATGGAAGTTAACATCTATGGTCATCAGTCCCCTAGAACATAGAAATACTTAAACCTAACTAACCTAAGGACGTGACACAACACCCACTCATCACGAGACGGAGAAAATCCCTGACCCCGCCGGGAATCGAACCCGGGAACCCGGGCGCGGGAAGCGAGAACGCTACCGCACGACCACGAGCTACGGACTGACAGAAAATCCTAGGAAGTTCTGGTCTTACGTTAAATCAGTAAGTGGATCCAAACAGCATATCCAGACACTCCGCGGTGATGATGGAATTGAAACAGAGGATGACACGCGTAAAGCTGAAATACTAAACACCTTTTTCCAAAGCTGTTTCACAGAGGAAGACCGCACTGCAGTTCCTGCTCTAAATCCTTGCACAAATGTAAAAATGGCTGACATGGAAATAAGTGTCCAAGGAATAGAAAAGCAACTGAAATCACTCAACAGAGGAAAGTCCACTGGACCTGACGGGATACCAATTCGATTCTACACAGAGTACGCGAAAGAACGTGCCCCCCTTCTAACAGCCGTGTACCGCAAGTCTCTAGTGGATCGGAAGGTTCCAAATGATTGGAAAAGAGCACAGGTAGTCCAGTCTTCAAGAAGGGTCGTCGAGCAGATGCGCAAAACTATAGACCTACATCTCTGACGTCGATCTGTTGTAGAATTTTAGACCATGTTTTTTGCTCGCGTATCATGTCGTTTCTGGAAACCCAGAATCTACTCTGTAGGAATCAACATGGATTCCGGAAACAGCGATCGTGTGAGACCCAACTCACTTTATTTGTTCATGAGACCCAGAAAATATTAGATACAGGCTCCCAGGTAAATGCCATTTTCCTTTACTTCCGGAAGGCGTTCGATACAGTTCCACACTGTCACCTGATAAACAACATAAGATCCTACGGAATATCAGACCAGCTGTGTGGCTGGATTGAAGAGTTTATAGCAAACAGAACACAGAATGCTGTTCTCAATGGAGAGACGTCTACAGACGTTAAAGTAACCTCTGGCGTGATACAGGGGAGTGTTATGGGACCATTGCTTTTCATAATATACATAAATGATCTAGTAAATAGTGTCGGAAGTTCCATGCAGCTTTTCGCGAATGATGCTGTAGTATACAGATAAGTTGCAGCATTAGAAAATTGCAGCGAAATGCAGGAAGATCTGCAGCGGATAGGCACTTGGTGCAGGGAGTGGCAACTGACCCTTAACATAGACAAATGTAATGTATTGCAAACACATAGAAAGAAGGATCCTTTATTGTGTGATTATATGATAGCAGAACCAACATTGGTAGCAGTCACTTATGTAAAATATCTGGGAGTGTGCATGCGAAACGATTTGAAGTGGAATGATCAAATGAAATTAATTGTTGGTAAGGCGGGTACCAGATTGAGATTCATTGGGAGAGTGCTTAGGAAATGCAGTCCATCAACAAAGGAGGGGGCTTAGAAAACACACGTTCGACCTATACTTAAGTATGGCTCATCCGTTTGGGATCCGTATCAGGTTGGGTTGACTGAGGAGATAGAGAAGATCCAAGGAAGAGCGACGCGTTTCGACACAGGGTATTTGGTAAGCATGATAGCGTTACGGAGATGTTTAGCAAACTCAAGTGGCAGACTCTGCAAGAGAGGCGCTCTGCATCGCGGTGTAGCTTGCTGTCCAGGTTTCGAGAGGGTGCGTTTCTGGATGAGGTATCGAATATATTGCTTCCCCCTACTTATACCTCCCGTGGAAATCACGAATGTAAAATTAGAGAGATCACGGGGGCTTTCCGGCAGTCGTTCTTCCCGCGAACCATACGCGACTGGAACGGGAAAGGGAGGTAATGACAGTGGCACGTAAAGTGCCCTCCGCCACACACTGTTGGTTGGTTTGCGGGGTATAAATGTAGATGTAGATGTAGATGAACATGTGATGTTGTTATACAAACATTACTATTAACTCTTACAGTAGCAGAAATACTGAAGGAAGTAAGATTTTTATAATGGAATGATATACATTTAAAATTTGGATACAGTGATACAACTGTTGTTAAAGTTGGAGTTCATACTTTTCGTTTAAGTATTCGAGAACTATACCAAACTGAAACCCAGACAGCAGGGACCAACAGTCTGGATGGATTAGGAGTAGTCATAATTTGTTGCGGCTGCTTCTTCTTGTTAACGTATAACTTGTCCCACATCAATGAAGAGGAATGGGATGATACTTGTGGCCTACAAAGAGTGAATAGATGAATAAATGTACCTTGAAGCGGAATTAAGTCCGAGCTGGCCCAGCACGATGAGGTAGGTAATTGTGGCAGAGACGGCAGACACCAGCAGTCGTCTGTCAATCGGCAGTAGACCGGATGCAGTGAAGCGCAAGGTAGATCCCCGCTCCAGCTGGCTGAGGAGGGCCTTCACCTCCGGCTCTGCCCCTGCGAGACCCGCAGCCCTGCGTAGCAGAGTCGCTGCTCGTGCCTCCTGGTCCTGTAATGCTGAGGACGAGAGCGTCAGCGCCACCAGGTCAAACGCGTGTTGCACGAGCCAAACAACCGTGTAACTCAGGGATGGGGTGACGAGCTTGTCCTCCACTAGCTCTGGGAGCTCCAACGCAACAAGGACTTCGTAACTACTATATATCGTGCCGAGGGCGCTGTATAACACATGGAAGGTAATCGCTGGTGACACGTGTGCTTGCAGCAGCTCTGCAGCACGCTGCAGCACCAGGTGGGCATGCTGCAGCCGGCGCAACTTACCACTCAGGTCCTCGTGTGGTTCTTTCTGTTGCCAACCCAGGAGCAGCTGGGACAAACTGGGTTCTCCTAGACAGGACAGCGTCTTTACTAGACTGGCGTTCAAACTCTTTAATCGAGCCCAAAGTTCCAGCACTGACACTACAAACTGCGTTGTTGTTGTACAATCACAGAATAACGCGTAGGAAATTACAAACAATTGTAGATTTGCAAACCTTCCGAATTTGTGTGGAACTGTGAATACAGATGAAACGCCAATGATAAGTGCTATAATTACATCCACAGCAAGGATAAGGTTCCTAGCACTCCTCGAACAGTGGACAGAGTTTGACTCTACCAGTTTGTCGGCAAGGTGGATCGCATTCAGAAAACCGCTGAAATGCGACAGTTTACTGATTGAGCAATGGAAGAATGTACTGAGACACCTCATATGAATGATAAATTTCACCAATAAGTCAACGAAAATAGCCACTCTTGAAGCGTTAAGGAACAAGTGCTCGTACCCAATATAGATCTCCAAAGTGACAACAGACAGTGCGATGATGAGCCATATTGATGATATCGTCAAATATTTGGTGAATTTTTGCGTCAGCTTCGTGTTGAAACATTCCCAAAATTCTTGGTTGCAGCCAATTGGCGCAATTCCTTGAAACTGCCACATTCTATATATCCACGTTGTAGTAATGGAATATGGTGTGTCCTCCATTCTATTTCAACAAAGTAACCTTTCTTTCTGCGAGTGAGTACGCAGTCACTCTAGTGCTGCACAATTTATAAACTAATACTTATCTCCACTGTAGGCATCAAATACGAAATATCACTGGAATAATCTTATGCAATAGTCTGTGTAAGTGAAGCTAGTTTTGCGTTCCATCCACTAAGGAACTAGTCTGTATAACCACGAGAATCCACGGTTAACTTCGTAGTTGTCAGCGCTGTTACTTTATTGAGACGTTTATGTGCTAAAGAAGACAAAGTGGATATTGATTCTCAGCTGTTCTGTACTCTGTTGTGCTGGTAATCAAGTAATGAACGTCTGCAATGTTTTTTTCCGTTAAAATAGAAGGAAATAGCTCAAGCATTTTACTTGATGTTATCAGCCTTTGATAACTCATTAGCCTACCGCAGCTTTCTTGCTACGACACTATGTTCCGACTTTGGAAGTATAAATGGCTGATTCTGAGCAGTGGCTCTTGTTTACTCATATTGCAAAGTGATTCACATTCAAAGTTTTGTAGCTAGCGTATCTTTATCCCTTATTTGAACAGAACGAATTTAAAATCGGTCAACATTTGTTTGTAATGTTCTTTAATTTATCCAAATCTATTTCCTGTGTAATAGGTCCGTGTTAAGCACATAAACACGCTTTCTTACTCCGTGGAGTCTCTGCATTGTTTTTCGCAAGGTGTCTACAGGAAGTTGTGGGAATGAAAGAACGTAGTGGCGGACCTCTCGTAAACCAGTTGCTTCATATATCGCCAGACTTCACCTATGGGTTTCAAATGTGATAAGGTATATTATTTGATGCGTCACCATTTAACAGACTCAGACTGAGTAATCAAGCATAACAGAAAACATAAGCCATTTTTAAAAATTACATAGACATCTTTGATTAATCCTGTTACTACTAAAGTGTGCAAGAAATATGGGAACTGATTCTAATCAGTTCGGTAGATATCAACCTTTGGCAATGAGGTGGAGAATACTATGTTATATAATTAAATTTTTTTCAAGTACCAAATTCGTACTAAGTTATTCATATTGCATAATTTCACTGTAAAAACTGAGTATTCATTGCACTGATAAACAAAAAAAAAGTAAACACACACACACACACACACACACACAAACACAGACACATACAGACACACACACACACACACACACACACACATATATATATATATATATATATATATATATATATATATATATATATATATATATATATATATATGCTTGTCTCTAACACTATGTGAAGTCAACCGACACACTGACAGTAGCACCAGTAGTAGTTTCACTAGAGCATTTACTGCTACACGGACTAGTATTGAACAAGGCTGAAGGAATGATGTAGGCAGAAAATACATATACACTCTTACGAAATATAAATTCCGAATTAAGGATATATTTGGCTTTGATATCTTGGCTGTAGATCTGATTTTGTGGCAAAACTTTTTTTACATTGTGATGAGGTGTCCAGTTGTAATTAGCCAACATCGCTGCATTCCATCGGCCCTGGTAGTATAGATACGACATAGAAACGTCCTGGTGACTATGTATGTCCCTGTCGGAACACAGGTCCTAGCGGTAGACATCCAGATATGAGTCAAGGCGATGAATATTGCAAGCCTGCTGTCTGTGCGTATTAATAAACTTCCGTGGAATATTCTCAACATTAGAAGACTCGTTTCATTGGAAGTCTGCTACGACTGATTGAATGCCACCCACCTATCTCTTTTTGTTCCTGTAAGTGTTCGAAATAGTTGTTAATGATGGCCGGCCGATGTGGCCAAGCGGTTCTAGGCGCTTCAGTCTGGAACCGAACGACCACTCCGGTCGCAGGTTCGAATCGTGCCTCGGGCATGGATGTATGTGATGTTCTTAGGTTAGTTAGGACTGATGACCTCAGATGTTAAGTCCCATAGTGCTCAGAGCCATTTTTTGTTAATAATGATCTTCTTGAGCTGTCGACCTATGAATTTACTTCATTTTACTTTCGCATACCTCAGCTCCGGAAACTAATTTCGGGGTTACCGAAAAGTATCTGCGTTTTCAAATATCGCTCGAAATTCTTCACCAACTTTTCTATATATGAAAGATAATTTGCACTGTATCTGTTATTCACAGATAAATTGGTTGTAATTGGTGTTCCCAGTCTGCATTCATATGAGAATACTGAATATTTTCAAATTTCCACAGAACTCTGTGCGAGGATTGCACTAACGCTTCCATACATCGGGCGCGCAACAGGGGAATTTCTTTTTATACAGCCGGTACTAACGCACACATGATTATGTTGTATAGTATACTGTCTCAAAACTTGTCTTAGACGAATCGATGAATACAGAAAAAACTAAAAATCATGTAGTCAGATAGTTCGTCAGTTTCATTATGTAAGCTTTACACGAGAACACAGTTTAACATATGTCTACACCCCTCATATAATTTCCTGTAGTTATACGCTTTAATTCATGTTTGTTTTCTGCTGTTTAAGTTACACTGGCTTTGCCTGTTTGAAGAATGTGTTCAACTATACAGATATCAATCACTTATTCCATGGTGTCATATGAAGTTCTCTTCGTCTCGTTATGTCTATGATTTAAATTTATGAACCATTTCATAAAACTAGAAGTAGCACATTTATAGTGTTTTACAAATACACATACTTTATTATCTTTACAATATCAGAAACAAATAAATTCTGAAAAAGATTCCGATGTGTCAAAGAATCATCTTGAGGATCTAAATTAGAACAATGTCTGAGCCATTTTTCTCATTTATCCTCTTTCTTTTATTCTGCTTCATTATTACTGGTGTCTGTCATCCACTAACTTTGAAGTGAGCTTGGGACTCAAACGCACACCGAATGCCTATACCACTGGTTACTTACTGTGTAGAAGTTATTTTCGTTATGAATTTTGGCCTCTCAGAACATTTCTTTAGGACATGTAACACTGTTTTACTGCATACTACATTCCATCGGCTCCTTGGACTACTACAACGTTGGAAAAAACAATCTAACACGAAGAAGGAGCTATTCGACGTAAACTCAAATTTTCAATTCAATAAACTTTACCAACAACCGTAAACTTTAAGATATTTTAATTTATTCCTAAAGCAACCAGTTTTGGCAATTGATTTTGCCTTCTTCAGGCCCCATACGCTTTTTTCAAATCAACGAACTTATCGTATAGCGCCATGAAACTGGATATCGTGAATTCCAATCTGAAGACACAAAGCAGTGAAGCTTTTAGTAAAAGCTCATTTTGAACCTGTACTATAAGCTTCACTGCTTTGTGTTTTTAGATTGGAATTCAGCATATCCAATTTTATGGCGCTATACAATAATTTCATTGATTTGAAAAAAGCGTATGGGGTCTGAAGATGGCAAAATGAATTGCCGAAACTGGTTGCCTTCAGAATAAAAGTCCGCCGCGGTGGTTCTAGGGGCTTCAGTCCGGAACCGCGCGACTGCTATGGTCGCAGGTTCGAATCCTGCCTCTGGCATGGATGTGTGTGATGTCCTTAGGTTAGTTAGGTTTAAGTAGTTCTAGGCGACTGATGACCTCAGATATTATGTCCCATAGTGGTCAAAGCCATTTGAACCATAAGAATAAAATAAAATATCTTAACGTATATGGCTGTTGGTAAAGTTTATTGAATTGAACAAGTACGTAGTAGCCAATGTACCCTGGCCGTAATGGACCTACAGGGTTTAAACTAAAGTTGTTGGGCTGGTTTCTATATCTCAAAGATGAAGTCTATTCACATTTCTAGCCGGTCGCATTTGAGACGCGCTAGTAGCTGCACTATAATGATGCAAATCGGGTTTGCTTTAAACACACGCTGCAACGATCGTGACTGTTAGTCACATATGAGATGGGAGGTGGTAAGCTGATGATAGTCAGCTATTACAAACACCTAACTGATTTTGAAAGAAGTCGTGTAATTTGGCTACGAGGAGCTGACTGTCCCTCCTGCGATACTGTAGAAAGATTGGTAGAAATGTAGCCAAGGTACATGGTTGCTGACAGCGATGGTGACGAGAATGTACGGTCTGTAGAAGATCGGGCTCCAGACTGGCACGTGGCGCTGCAGAGAGGGAAAACATAGACGTCGACGTATGGCTCTGGCACACATTGCATCTACAGCAGCAGTGTGATCAGCAGTTGGCACTTCAGTGCCACAACGAACAATCACAAATCGGTTACTTCAAGGAAAGACCCAAGCAGACGCCCCGTGGTGTGCATTCCACTGACCCCGAACCACCGCCATTTGCAACTTCAGTGGTGTCGAGCGAGAGCTAACTGGAGGGCAGTGTGGAGGTCTGTTGTGTTTTCGGATGAAAGATGGTTCTACATCTGTTCCATTGGTTGCCGTGTGTTGGTTACAAGTCGGTCAGTTGAGGTGCTGTAACCAACCTGCCTGCGTATTACACAAACAGAACATACACCTGCCCTGTATGGTCTTGGATACAATTTCGTATGGCAGCAGGAACAGTCTCGTGGTTATCCCACGCACCCTACCTACAAATTTATACGTCAGTCTGGTGATTCCGCAGATTGTGCTGCTATTCGTGAATATCGTTCTAAGGGGTGTTTTCCAACAGAATAACGCTCACGGTACATGCTCTACAAAGTGTCGACATATTGCGTTTTCCTGCTCGATCACCAGATTTATCTCCAGTCGCGCACATACGGGGCGACAATTCCAGCGTCATCCTGGAACAGCAGTATCCGTCTCCTGTTTACAGACCAGGTATCCAGGCATGGAATTCCATCCTTCAAACCGACATCCGGCACCTGTACAACGCAGTGCAAGCACGTTTGTATGCTTTTATTCAACATTCTGGCGGTTACATCGGTTATTAATGTACCAGCATTCCCACTTGCAATGGCTTACCTCGTGTTTACATTAACCTGTGACCTTGCAATGTCAATGACTTAAATATGTGATGTAGACAATTGTATTCCCAAAATTTCATTACTCTGTATTAATTATTTTTTTGTGTGGCGTTTTTTCCGTTTTTGTATATACACAGTAAACTGCAGAATACAGTAAACTACATTCGTTTCAGGTTACTTCTTCATGGTGTGACTGTTTTGTAAGTGGTAGTACAACTCAGTTATAGCCTTTTGCACATTTACAGTACGTATGGTAATTTGCAAGATACTCGAAAATGTTAACATTACTGAATATGAGTTCACTGGGTGAAATATTAGTCACGCATTAAAAGAAGGCACAGATCGGTTTGCAACGTTATAGGTGATACAGAACTAGTACGAGAGGTCGTACGACTTTCCGCCGCAGACATTCACTTACGGGAGTGCCAGTCTGTACGTGACAGTCGGTTGTGTGGAGTCAGTGCTATAAGATGGGTCCAAGAGGAGGCGTGACAGGGCGACAGAGAGGCGCTACCGTGTTTTGACGTGCCCATGAGAACCAAGGAAATTGCGCTACGCGATTTGTTGGTGTATAAACATAGACTGCTGGACAGTCCTAGAAAGAACGGTGCACCGCACACAGCCATCTAACATGGCGTAAGAACAGTGCTCGTAAAAAGCTCTTAGTCCACATGGACTAGAGACAATCGTCGCTTCCTCTTAATGGCAATCGGTTTCGTCACACCGAACGGTAGTCTAATCTCGTCTTCGCGATCTCTATGTGAAAGATTCACGGGAAGGTGAGTACATTCCTAAAGACATCAATAGAAAGCCGATTCTAAAAACTTTCCGAGTAAGCTGACACGGGATTCTTCGTGTCTGTCTTCAAGTTCCTGTCAGTTCAGGTTTCACAGCATTTCCATAACACTCTCCCATGAGTCAAACAAATGTGTGACCATTCGTGCTACCCATCTTTGTATCAGGTCAATGTCCTCTGTTAATCCTATTTACAAAGGGCCAGTACTTCATTATACATAGCTGCATCGTGTTCAGAAAGGTCAGTGCTTCATTATACGTAAGTCCACCGTCTTCGAAAAGTCTGAGGTTGCTATTAATATTGTTTGCAAGGCCATTAACACACAACATGAACATCAAGGGACCCAACACACTTCCCTGGGCAACAACCAAAGTTACTACTATATCTGTGGTGGTGGTTAGTGTTTAACGTCCCGTCGACAACGAGGTCATTAGAGACGGAGCGCAAGCTCGGGTTAGGGAAGGATTGGGAAGGAAATCGGCCGTGCCCTTTCAAAGGAACCATCCTGGCATTTGCCTGAAACGATTTAGGGAAATCACGGAAAACCTAAATCAGGATGGCTGGAGACGGGATTGAACCGTCGTCCTCCCGAATGGGAGTCCAGTGTGCTAACCACTGCGCCACCTCGCTCGGTATTATATCTGTCGAAGAATCTCCATCCAATATAACGTTTTGTGTCCTCCCTATAAAAAATCATCAATTTAGTCACAAATTTCGATTTATACCTTTTGCTACTATGTATCTATCTGTTACTGAGTAAAATGCTTTTTGGAAGTCGAGGAATGGTGCATTTGCCTGACTGCCTGGATACATGGCTTTCAGTGTATCATGCGATAAATGTGCGAGTTGGGTTTCACATGATTTATGTCTTCGGAATCCATGCTGGTTGGCACGGAAGAGACAGTTCTGTTGTAGAAGTTTCATTACATTTGAGCTCATAATATGTCCCAAGATTCGACGACAAACTGATGTCAAGGACATTAGATGGTAGGTTTGTGGGTGACTTTTTCTGTCCTTCTTCTAGACGGGTGTGACTTGTGTATTCTTCCAACTATTGTGCACTACTTTGGTAGATGGATACGTGGTAGATTATAATTAAAATGAGGGCTAAATCAGCCGTGAATTCACTATAGAATCTCACAGGGATGTTTTCGCGCCACGGAGCTTCGTTCAACTTTAACTATTTCAGCTGTTTTCACTCACCTTTCCAGTGGGAAGTTGGGGCATTAGTCCTGAGTTTTCCTGTGTAAAGGAACATTTGAAAACGGAGTTAAGCATCTCCTCCTTTGCTGCTTTACCTTCAGGGTCAGTTCCTGTCTGAAGCGTTACTGTACACTGACTTTGGTGGCTCTTACAGACTTAACATACAACCAGAATTTCTTCGAGTTCAGTGAAGGTCCTGCCAAAGTAGTCATTGGAAGCTTCACGCATTATTCTCTAGACAGTCAAACGCCCTTCATTCGAAATCTCTCTTATAGCTCTCTGCTTTGTTTTATGAGTATAATGCAACAGTCCTTGTTTCTCCAGGAGTTCCTTTACAGTGACAGTATACCATGGAGGGTCCCTTCAAACACGAACTATTCTGAATAAAACGTTCTCGGTTTTCCAGCCGCATCAATTCGGATAAAATCCTGGAGCTTCCGATGGCAATATCTGCCATCGTCGTTAGGAGATCACTGACTGCCGCGGCTGCTACGGTTTCTCACTTATATAGGCACGATGACATCAGCAGCAGCCAATCAGATCGATCCAATGTGACGCGCGCGCGCGCGCGCGCGCGTATGTCGACCCGGGCAGCTAGCACAGCTATTGCCCGTGGCAGCGCCGGTGACGTCAGGTGGCGCCAGGGGCAGGCGCCACGTTTGAAACTGCCGCTCCTGCGTCGCGCATCTGTCTCTGCTTTCTTTCGATGTCCAACGCCCGTCCCCATGCCCTGCTGAGTGTGTATCCCTGGTCACTGTTGAAATTGTTGTTGTTTAAACGAATTTCGGCCGCTTCCTTTATAATGGAGTACCAATATGTAGACGTATGAGCCAACATTTTTGTATTTTCGAACTGTATTTTATGTCCGTTTTCTAGGCAGTGCTCCGCTATGGCCGACTTTTCAAGCTTCCTTTGTTTTATACGGCGCTTGTGCTCAGTATAACGCTCCGCAACCGTGAGAATTGTTTGTCCAATATACATGCTGCCACATTCACAGGGTACACCATACACACCGGACACTCGAAGAGCATTGTCGTCTTTAACAGGGCGCAACATACCTCGTATCTTGGGGGCGGGCCGGAACACTGGTCTTAGCCCATGTTTCTGCAGCAAACGTCCTAACGTACTGCTAGTTGCTCCACAGTATGGCAGGAATACAGTCCGTTTGGCCTCTTCTATTGATTCACCAGGTCTCTTTCGTCGGCGGCCCTTGAAGGCGTTTGCTATGTCTCTTTTGCTGTATCCGTTTTCCCAGAAGACACGTTTTAAGTTCTGCAGTTCAGACTGTATGTGGTCGTCGTCAAAGATAATCTTGGCTTTATGAACCAACGTGTTCAGGACAGCTTTCTTGTGTACAGGGCGGTGGAAACTATTGGCGTTCAAGTACCGATAAGGGTGTGTTGGTTTCCGGTACACCGAATGACCAAGCTGGCCTCCTGCCTTTGGCTCAACCAAAACATCTACAGGGTGTTTCAAAAATGACCGGTATATTTGAAACGGCAATAAAAACTAAACGAGCAGCGATAGAAATACACAGTTTGTTGCAATATGCTTGGGACAACAGTACATTTTCAGGCAGACAAACTTTCGAAATTACAGCAGTTACAATTTTCAACAACAGATGGCGCTGCGGTCTGGGAAACTCTATAGTACGATATTTTCCACATATCCACCATGCGTAGCAATAATATGGCGTAGTCTCTGAATGAAATTACCCGAAACCTTTGACAACGTGTCTGGCGGAATGGCTTCACATGCAGAAGAGATATACTGCTTCAGCTGTTCAATTGTTTCTGGATTCTGGCGGTACACCTGGTCTTTCAAGTGTCCCCACCGAAAGAAGTCACAGGGGTTCATGTCTGGCGAATAGGGAGGCCAATCCACGCCGCCTCCTGTATGTTTCGGATAGCCCAAAGCAATCACACGATCATCGAAATATTCATTCAGGAAATTAAAGACGTCGGCCGTGCGATGTGGCCGGGCACCATCTTGCATAAACCACGAGGTGTTCGCAGTGTCGTCTAAGGCAGTTTGTACCGCCACAAATTCACGAAGAATGTCCAGATAGCGTGATGCAGTAATCGTTTCGGATCTGAAAAATGGGCCAATGATTCCTTTGGAAGAAATGGCGGCCCAGACCAGTACTTTTTGAGGATGCAGGGACGATGGGACTGCAACATGGGGATTTTCGGTTCCCCATATGCGCCAGTTCTGTTTATTGACGAAGCCATCCAGGTAAAAATAAGCTTCGTCAGTAAACCAAATGCTGCCCACATGCATATCGCCGTCATCAATCCTGTGCACTACATCGTTAGCGAATGTCTCTCGTGCAGCAATGGTAGCGGCGCTGAGGGGTTGCCGCGTTTGCATTTTGTGTGGATAGAGGTGTAAACTCTGGCGCATGAGACGATACGTGGACGTTGGCGTCATTTGGACCACAGCTGCAACACGGCAAACGGAAACCTGAGGCCGCTGTTGCTGCACTAACTGCGCGTTGCCCTCTGTGGTTGCCGTACACGGTCGCCCTACCTTTTCAGCACGTTCATCCGTCACGTTCCCAGTCCATTGAAATTTTTCAGGCAGATCCTTTATTGTATCGCTTTTCGGTCCTTTGGTTATATTAAACCTCCGTTGAAAACTTTGTCTTGTTGTAACAACACTGTGTTCTAGGCGGTGGAATTCCAACACCAGAAAAATCCTCTGTTCTAAGGAATAAACCATGTTGTCTACAGCACACTTGCACGTTGTGAACAGCACACGCTTACAGCAGAAAGACGACGTACAGAATGGCGCACCCACAGACTGCGTTGTCTTCTATATCTTTCACATCACTTGCAGCGCCATCTGTTGTTGAAAATTGTAACTACTGTAATTTCGAAAGTTTGTCCGCCTGAAAATGTACTGTTGTCCCAAGCATATTGCAACATACGGTGTATTTCTATCGCTGCTCGTTTAGTTTTTATTGCCGTTTCAAATATACCGGTCATTTTTGAAACACCCTGCAAGAATGGTAGCTTGCCGTGCTTCTCCATCTCGACAGTAAATTTAATGTTGGGATGGACACCATTCATATGATCGACGAACTGCCGTAGTGTATCTTCACCATGAGGCCATATCAGGAAGGTGTCATCAAAGTATCGTAGAAAGCAAGACGGCCGTAATGTCGCAGTTTGCAGAGTCTGCTCCTCAAAGTGCTCCATGAAGGAATTTGCGATTGCTGGAGACAGTGGTGATCCCATGGCTGTGCCGTCTCATAATATTCATCGCAGTACAAAAAGTACGTTGTCGTTAGGACGTGACGGAACAACTTGACGATTCCAGATATAAAATATTGGGCAGAAAGATCCAACGTATCTTGTATTGGCACCCTCGTAAAAAGTGACACAAAATCCAGGCTAACCATTAGTCAGTTTGGGCCTATCTTCATTCTCTTGAGCGTCTCAACAAATTTTTGCGAGTTCACAACATGGTGTTCGCAATGTCCCAATTTTGGTGCTAATAATCCTGCCAGATGTTTATCAAGTCTGTAGGTGGGCGGACTGATTGCACTAACAATGGGCCTCAGAGGAACACTTTCTTGTGTATCATTGGTAATCCATAAAGCCTGGGAGGTCTGGCGACACGAGGCGTTAATTTCTTCACCACTTCATCTGGTAAGCCAGAAACCTTCAATAACTTCCCCGTCTTTCTGACAATGGCCTGTGTGAGGTCACGACTAAGCTTGCGGTAAGTGGCGTCTTCTAAGCATTGCCTAGAAAATGGACATAAAATACAGTTCGTAAATACAAAAGTGTTGGCTTATGCTTCTACATATTGGGACTCAATTATAAAGGAATCGGCCGAGATTCGTTTAAACAACAACAATTTCAACGGAGACCAGGGATACACACTCAGCAGGGCACGTGGACGTGCGTTGGAAATCGAAAGAAAGCAGAGACGGAGGCACGACGCGGGAGCGGTAGTTTCAAACGTGGCGCCTGCCCCTGGCGCCACCTGACGTCACCGGTGCTGCCACGGGCAATAGCTGTGCTAGCTGCCCGGGTCGACTTACGCTCGCGCGCCACATTGGATCGATCTGATTGGCTGTTGATGATGTCATCATGCCTATATTAATGAGAAACGGTAGCAGCCCTGGCAGTCGCGATCGGCAGCGTGTGGCGCGTAGGGACTCCTGTACTAGCTCTTAGTGCAGGGGCTCCCCGTGCCACATGTTCGCCTCATCCGCAGTTACCTGGCAGATCGGACTTTCCACGTGCGGGCCCAGACTGGGACGTCCACCGACCGCCGCATCCGGGCAGGTGTGCCACAGGGGTCGGTCCTCGGGCCGATCCTCTACACCCTGTTCACCGCGGATACCCCGGAGACTGACTGCGTACAGCTGGCTCTATACGCGGATGATACTGCTGTCTTCGCCCGAAGTATGGGGCCCCATCTTCTGCAGCAGAGGCTCCAGCACGCATGCAACGATCTCGTCCGTTGGGGGGTCAGGTGGCGTCTCCGCTTTAATGCATCGAAGACTCAAGCCCTCATTGTTACCCGCCGTCGCGTCCCCTTGGACCTCCGACCACCGACAATCGTCGGCAGTGCTCTTCCATGGAGCGACACCGCACGATACCTGGGCGTCACGCTCGACCGCCGTCTTACGTGGCGCCAACATATCGCGGATGTCAGACGAAAGGCTTCAGGAAGACTCAGTCTTCTGTATCCCCTCCTCCACCCGAGCTCATCGCTACCTCCTCACCTCATGGTGACTCTCTTCAAGGTGCTGCTCCGTCCTGTCCTTGAGTACGCCGCGGTGGTATGGGGGAATGATGCTGACGATCACGTCCAGAAGCTACAGACCCTGCAAAATCGAGCCCTCCGGCTTGCACTCCACGTGGATCGCAACTTCCCTCCGGCGGTTGCTCACAGATGGCCGGAGTACAATGACTGCGTGAACGTTTCCGCGAGACGGCGCAACTCTTCTACCAGAAGAAGCAAGTATCGCACAATCCGAAAATACGGGCGCTTGGGAGGAAAATTCACTTTAGAGCATCCACCCGATGGCCAGACCTGCTAGTCAACCGGATCGGCTAGCCAGTGACGACCTCCACTGACGGATCGCCCAGAAGACAAACATACCACGAAGTCCTTATCTCTCATCAACTCAACAACTCGGGAGGAGAAGCCGCAAGGCTGGACACTCCATACACACACGGTTTGAAATCCACCCCCACTGAAGATCGGTGGCGAGAGCCCCAGCAGTCAGTGAACTCCTGACAACGATGGCGGAGATGGCCATCGAAAATTCGAGGATTTTATTCGAATTGACGCTGCTGGAAAACCTAGAACGTTTTATTCATATATGCCGTCGCGAAAGACTCCGAGGGCACGAGCTATCTTACTGGGTACATATCTGTTCAGTGTATGGTCAACTACTATTTTAAATTTGAGCCAGTTCCTCTGCTTGCTCATGTCCTGAGCTAAATGTTTCAAGTTCCTCACTGAGGTCTGTCACTTTTCCTTCTTTATCTAGTTTACCGAACACTGAAATCTTTGCACTTGGTTTTTTTGCCGTTTATGCTTCAGTTATCATCGTTATTACAGCTGCCACATGGCTACTGTTATCAGCTTTGATGCAGATATCCTCAAACATGTTAGATCTGTTTGTAGTCATTAAATCTACTATATTTCTATCATGAGTGAGGTTCTGAACCATCTGTTCTTTGGGTTTCCAGAGAACGCATTTATTAATGTTTCACAGGATGTTTTGTAATGCTCGCCACTAACAATCTATAATTATGGCACTTGATAGTGGGATGATTAAATACTTCTCTGATGATTACAGTATGAGTGAGTAATTTATGTACAAGAGATCGGACAGGTTTTTTCTAAAGCTTTCAGTTACATCAGGAGTTGAATCTGGTGGTGGTTAGAAGGATCGTATTTTCATGTCCACCCCTCATAGTGAACATTGCCAAAACAATCTCAGATGCGGCTTCAGTTTTTGTTCCGGTAAATTTTAGTTTCTCGTCTCCAGCGACAAATATACCACCTAAATTTTCCATTAGCCTATCTATTCGATATACGCTTAAATTTTCCCGAAACTTTTCAATTCTTGGTCTTTAACCAGATTTCTGTATATAGTAATATGTGAGCTTCACTGAATTTTAGGAGCGCTTCGAACTCTGATAGTTTGTTTCGAAGGTTTTGAAAGTTAACCACCAAGATTTTAAAACTCTCGTACCGAGTGCGGTGAAGAAGTGGATAGCACACTGGACTCGTATCCTGATTTAGGTTTCCTGTTATTTCCCTAAATCACATCAGGCAAATTCCGGGTTGGCCAAATGCCACGTCAGTCTTCCTTCGCCATCATTCCCTAATCCGATGGGTCCAATGACATTGCTGGTTGATCTACTTCCTCAAATCATACAACAGACCAACCAACCGAACTTTCGCTTTTAGGTGGCATTTCTTACACTGACGCCTTCCTCTCTCCTACGACTATCATTATCTGGACTGGATAGAGAGTCACCTTACCTAAGAGACACATCTGTGCTTCCCACAGGCAGCTATGTGGGTAGAAGCCTCTGATGCACACCTGACTCATTTCGGCAGACCATACTGCTTCAAGCCGTATGGTATATGTCTAGCAAGTCACAGTCTAGCTTTTCATAGAACCTTTGCAATCTTTGCTTCAAGCCTTCCACTCGACTCATAACCAGGTGGCCAGAATCTGTTCTGGCCGCAAATCTGCAGATTGTGAGCTTGGTTGATACTCTGCTGACCCAACATGAACCACAGTCTGCATCTGGTTGGGCCCTGTTCCCCCAACTGCCACCGGAATAGCCTCGTCAACATACTCAGTCAGAAATAACCAGACATATCAGATTATAAACGATGTGTTGATACGTGCACTTTCCGGTCTGCTTCAGTTGTTATGAATTTTATAACAGATAGTAGTTATAAATGTTAATACATTTGTAAATAACGTATTTACAAACGTGGTTTAATTTGCAATATGCTCCTCTCGGTATCGCAATCATAAGCTTAATTTAGTTTTCTTCTGTAAGGCACTTTAAGCACTTTTTCTGAATATTACAATTTTTACTCTAACTTACTCTGAGCACCACCACAGATCGCTCAGCCAGTGCGCCGCCTGGGTTCCCGCGGTGCCCTTCCCACCTGGGACATACCCTACCGACCGCTGCTTCTCACCGACCGGCCGTTTGCACCCAGCACCAAGTCCGGCTCACGTGGCCCGGCCACACCACGGCCACTTTCGGGCCACAAATTGCCACTGAAATATTCTACTACGCTCACAGAAATACCTTTCCGAACAAGTCGTTGGTAATGTATCACGTTTCGTCATCCCGATTAAATCATCCATAAAGGGAGACGCATTCTAATAGGGAAGACCACTTTCCTGTCAAATTCTGTTTATGCTCCACTCGTGTATCTGAAGTTGCGTATATTATAGTGCACGAATGCTTTATGGAAGGAAGTAGTTAGTCGAAGAAGAGTTGACTGCCTAAAAGGAGACGAGTCCACCGTCTACCGGAGTAACATCGTACTTTCTTTCTTCCATTTTACTTAGCAACCCTGCACTTACTTAAACAGGAAGCTGTTTAATCGTCCACTTCTGTCCAAACACTAAAACCACTCGCTTGATATCGGTGCTTTTGAGCAATATGTTTGTTAACAGAATGTCGCTATTAGTGAGTCTCAGTGGCTGGCTGTAGATTTTATTTTCACTTCTTTTTCCATTCTGGGTGCTGGAAGACGACTTCTTTCCCTTCTGGGTGCTGCAAGACGACATATTTCCCTCTGCCAGACGAAAATGTTGACATATGCTAATGGGTTAAACCATCGTGATCACCTGCTGCATAGCGTGCGTATCAACATTTACTACACAGCACAGCAGCGTTTCTTCTTACCATGGATTCGAGATCAGCGTGCGAGATTTCAAGAGGTATGTGGCACAAGATACCTTCGTAAAGGTCACGGAATTCCCGTAAATTACGGGCTCCTATATTTTTGGCGTGGAGATGGCGCCAGGTAGCGCCCCAGATGAGTTCCCTTAGGTTTTCCTATAGGGAGAATTTGATTACTAAGACATCAACGTGAGTTCGGTGTCATGTCTCTCAAGTCACTGAGGCACGAGTCTGGTTTTCTAACATTGACACTTATTCTGCTCGAAGAAGACATTGCCAATGGGGAAGACGTTAATATTTACATAGTCCGTAGCTTTGATTGCTACCACAGGATCTACAAAGTCCCAGGTAAATGCCCCCTAAGCGTAATACTTTCCCACCGCTTGATCCATGTTTCGAGCAGCCGTAACTCTAGATGAGAGCGTATCCAGTCATGACCATCGGCTCTGTGTTGCAAGAAACGTGGTTCGTCATAGAAAGCAACATCTGTAGTTTGCCTGAAGCTGTTGTGAGTCGACGCGGCCAAATAAATGCATATTTGCTAACTTTTCTTATGTCCTGACCACACTTTTACTTTTCCACCAACCTTACGCGTTTCGACTTTACGTCACATTCAAAGGCAGTGTTGTGTTTTAGATGATGATGAGTATGACGCTGGCTTGTGGGGTGCTCAACATCGTGGTCATCAGTGCCTGTAGAAGTTCAAAATCTTCCCATTTCCAGTCTCCGTACGTCCAGAATGATGATGAGATGATGAGTACAACACAAACATCCAGTCCCCGGGAGGAAATGTCCCCAACGCAGTCGAGAATCGAACCTGGGACCCCGTGATACTGTTATGTCAGTTATATGTCAATTTGCATTTGTCTCGTGATAGAGAATGTTTACGTGATAGAGTGTATCTACGAGCAATTGTATATGACTAACATAACGTTGCCTTTGACAATAATGTAAAGTCGAAACGCGAAACGTTGGTGGGAAAATAACAGTGTGGTCAAGACATAAGAAAAGTTATCAAAAGGAGGCAGCGTGTTCCCATTCACCCGCTGTCAGATATTCATGATTACTAGCCGACAACAAAAGTATCTGACTGTGGTGTTGGGTCAGTGTGAGTGGATGTAGTGTTCCCAGGTGCTGCGACATAACAATCTGCCCATTCTCAAATTGATTATGACTCTAGGTTTCTTCAGATTCCTCATTCCTCTGTACTCATCTTATATAATTTCCTCACTGCACAACTTCTCCTCGCAGTGGGCTTTTGTCATGATTTTGTAGCTCACCAGTGTACGTACAGCTACTAAATGCACTGAAAAAGTTAAAGAATGCAAATACGCGGAACGGGCTGCAGTGGCATGAGCGACATAAGCCTCCCAGCTTGGAGCACAAGATTCGTATTCGTAGTAAGGAGAGGGGGTGGGGGGGTGACGATTTTTCAACCATGGATTTATACTGTTTATACTGGTCATTTAAGTACTGGTGACGTAAAGGATGTGCGAGTGATGTTGATTATTTCGGGTGTGTGACTGGCGGATACTGTCACCGGCAGCAATTCACTCGTCTAAGTTTGCATCTCCACAGTCTCTAGTTACGATTACCACTGAAACGGTCAACATACTAATTCTCCTTATAACATTATGACATTCATCCCTTCTTTCTTGAAGGAAAGGAAACATCGTCCATCTTGGTGATAGAGAATACAGCATAATACAGTCACGTTTATCATCTTGAAGTTTATATTGCATCTTTTCCCATCACAATGTTCCAATACTTATTAAATGACATATGCTTTATGGGTAAACCAAAATAAGATCTGTCACAACTGCACCTCTCACCTCCCCCCATATACTGTATACTGGATTTGAGCATAATTACTTGACGACAATATACAGTAGTGGTGCATTTTACAATCATACATAACATAAATAATCAAATTTCATGTGAAAGTATCACTTACTTTACTTTTTGGCCTGGATGGGGATCAAATTCCTCTATTTGTGACCAGATTTAAACCTTATTTATTCCCTGCACGTGTCAGCTTTATTTATATTACAATTAGTTTACATGTAATTTACAATACTTTAAAGTTTCACTTTGTGAGAGATCATGATTCCACAAGGGACACACGTCTGAATTGGTCTTCATTATTAAGGTGCAACCACCATCCATAGTTAGCGCAGCCGCAACTCCACACGTTAAGCGGTGTTCGTTGTGCGCGTACCACCGATGCAACTATGGAGAACAGTTCAAACTCAGGTCTCTAACTTTCTAGAGGACGACGAACTGCACGTCGTTATAGTGTCCAGAGCGTATCTCCGTAGGATAAGTGGACGTTGATCTGTATTTAGTTAAGAAATTCGATGCCGCGGTCGAGTAGCCACAAAGTTCCGACCATGCTCATATACACCTTGTCGTCCATCACATATTTCAGTGTCCAGAAGACCATCCCGTACCATCGGCCTCATGTCGGCAGCTCCCCATGTTCCTGGTAAGTTCGTAAATTACTCGCTTTAATTCGTCCCTCGTAGTAAAGTTCGGTGTCCAACGCCACTACAAAGGGCACTTAGGACGTCTTCGTCAATTTAGGCACACACAAGTTTGATCAATGCTTCATACTAGTGAGTACTCTTCATTTAACACACGTGCTTTTTATTTCATGTATGTTAAACAACCGTTCGATATAGTTTTCCTTACGTGTCTTTGTACAAATGCGTAAAATTTTTCATGATATACGTCAAGAAGCTAAATAATGACATGTTAATGCTGCTTCTTGTAACTGCACGTAAGTACCATTTTAATACCAGCCGACAGGCGAGGTCCAGTACATTCACTTACATATGAGTTAAGGCACGAATTTCGATGTTTCAAAAACAATACTTAAGTACAAGTGAACAGTATTTAAGAAGTTGTTCTGGCTTTCAAAATTCATAAGGCAACATTTCAGTGACAACTTATTTCATATTAAATCTCTTCATTAATAAATCATTTATGTTTACAACTTTTATAATGAGATATTACTCGCTTTAACATTTAAATTCATAACGTAATGTTTGTTTACATGAATAATTTGCAAAACATGTAACACGTCAGGTGTGAAAAAAATACACATTTATGTAATCTGATGATATGCATGACTATGTAGTGTCTCTTTTGCGATGTTTAAGAATAATGCGTGCGAAGTGTGTATAAAAATATTGAATAAGACCAAACAGACCAGACTGAAAGTCAACTGTGAAAAAAATATAAAATTAAAGTGGAGCAACACTGCGCACTTAAGGTTTAAATACCGATATACTGAAGGAAACGTCACAGATTACAATTATACACTCCTGGAAATTGAAATAAGAACACCTTGAATTCATTGTCCCAGGAAGGGGAAACTTTATTGACACATTCCTGGGGTCAGATACATCACATGATCACACTGACAGAACCACAGGCACATAGACACAGGCAACAGAGCATGCACAATGTCGGCACTAGTACAGTGTATATCCACCTTTCGCAGCAATGCAGGCTGCTATTCTCCCATGGAGACGATCGTAGAGATGCTGGATGTAGTCCTGTGGAACGGCTTGCCATGCCATTTCCACCTGGCGCCTCAGTTGGACCAGCGTTCGTGCTGGACGTGCAGACCGCGTGAGACGACGCTTCATCCAGTCCCAAACATGCTCAATGGGGGACAGATCCGGAGATCGTGCTGGCCAGGGTAGTTGACTTACACCTTCTAGAGCACGTTGGGTGGCACGGGATACATGCGGACGTGCATTGTCCTGTTGGAACAGCAAGTTCCCTTGCCGGTCTAGGAATGGTAGAACGATGGGTTCGATGACGGTTTGGATGTACCGTGCACTATTCAGTGTCCCCTCGACGATCACCAGTGGTGTACGGCCAGTGTAGGAGATCGCTCCCCACACCATGATGCCGGGTGTTGGCCCTGTGTGCCTCGGTCGTATGCAGTCCTGATTGTGGCGCCCACCTGCACGGCGCCAAACACGCATACGACCATCATTGGCACCAAGGCAGAAGCGACTCTCATCGCTGAAGACGACACGTCTCCATTCGTCCCTCCATTCACGCCTGTCGCGACACCACTGGAGGCTGGCTGCACGATGTTGGGGCGTGAGCGGAAGACGGCCTAACGGTGTGCGGGACCATAGCCCAGCTTCATGGAGACGGTTGCGAATGGTCCTCGCCGATACCCCAGGAGCAACAGTGTCCCTAATTTGCTGGGAAGTGGCGGTGCGGTCCCCTACGGCACTGCGTAGGATCCTACGGTCTTGGCGTGCATCCGTACGTCGCTGCGGTCCGGTCCCAGGTCGATGGGCACGTGCACCTTCCGCCGACCACTGTCGACAACATCGATGTACTGTGGAGACCTCACGCCCCACGTGTTGAGCAATTCGGCGGTACGTCCACCCGGCCTCCCGCATGCCCACTATACGCCCTCGCTCAAAGTCCGTCAACTGCACATACGGTTCACGTCCACGCTGTCGCGGCATGCTACCAGTGTTAAAGACTGCGATGGAGCTCCGTATGCCACGGCAAACTGGCTGACACTGACGGCGGCGGTGCACAAATGCTGCGCAGCTAGCGCCATTCGACGGCCAACACCGCGGTTCCTGGTGTGTCCGCTGTGCCGTGCGTGTGATCATTGCTTGTACAGCCCTCTCGCAGTGTCCGGAGCAAGTATGGTGGGTCTGACACACCGGTGTCAATGTGTTCTTTTTTCCATTTCCAGGAGTGTATTTTAACTGGCATTTCATCTGAATTTTGCCTGTTATACGACAGAGTCTGAAAATCATAGAAGCAATTTAAACTGTAATTCGCACTTAGTAAAAATAGTAATGCAAATGCGCAGTCTTACCGGACCGTGGGGTAACAGTGCATTTCTAGTGGGGTAAATTTGCGCATTATTATCAAATGAGAAAAACATACGAGTCATTTAGTTCTTCGTCTTTTATTTGATTTATAGCGTACATAAGCGTAATATGCCCTGTTTCTCAGCATATAACAGTTACTGTTGATACAATATTTGACCTAATGAACAAATCTGGGCCTGTCATCAAAAACATGCAAAAATATTCCTGTCGGACGAAAATCTTCTTAACAGAGATCACAAATGAAATGTCCACAACCTTCATAACAACAGCAGGATTCATGTCACCACTCCTCGCACTTAAAACATTGAATCAAATCTTCTGTTGGTGGATTATTGTAGTTTTCAGCACAGCCTGGACAGTGAAAAGTTTGTGAATTTTCCCTAGACGTATTTAAGTATTGCTTTGCTTTCTTTTTTTTTTTTTTTTTTTTTTTGCTTGACCACAATCAAACAGTTTCCTCTTTGGTTTCTTTATTTCTTGTTATGTTGATTGGGATTACAGTTGCTTCTTAAATGGAGTCCCAGATACTATTTCTGACTTCTTTCCCTTCTTCTGTCTTTCTTGGCAATCTTTTCTTCTTGGCAAAGGAGTTATTTCTGTTGGGGAAACGTAGGTACTTGGTCCTAGTTGTAGTTCATTTGTAGATGTCTCTGAACTTTGGCTCTGGAGAGATCCATTTTAGACTGTGGATGCATCATTAAATTTGTCACTTTGGTCTGTAACAGTCGAAGGCAGGAAATCTTCCTCTGTGAATAGGTGACGACCGATTGTATAAATGCCACATATCTTGAACGCCTTTGTTGCCTTCGTCATTGTGGCCGTCCTTTGATAAGCGTTTCCAAACAATTCAGCGATACATTCTTGCATAATTAGATATCCAGGGTGGTTAATGAGCCACTGGTCATATTCCTGTGAATAAAAGTCCTTCAGTGGCTTGAAAAAGTAGCGATCCAGAGGCTACATTTTGTGGCTGCTGTGTGGAGGAATGGTAATCACGTGAATGCTGTGGTCTCTGCGGTAAAGAACGGCGTTCAGACTCAAATGTGACAAATGGGTTGTCCAAAATTAACAAGACTGAATTCTATTCTGTTGACTGTGTATGTTTTCCAAAACGTTGTAGCCATGTGAGATAAAATCTGAGTTGATGTATCCAGTGTCCAAACACATCATTAGTGACCCAGGAGGGGTACCGTTCTTCAAACTCTCCTTCATCCTTTTCTGAGGAAATATTATTCCTCGAGGGATGTAACTCCCCCCAGCTCCCATACAACATACAACCGTTATCAGCTGACCTCTTTCTGTAGATGCTATTTTGCCTATGTGCTTCCTGCCGCATGTTGAAATCACTTTCGGAACTTTGTTAGGAACAGTTGTATGTAATTCCTGACTCATCCATGTTATATATGAGATGAGGTTCAAATTTATATCTCTACATCAGCGACGAAAGATTATCAAAGAAGATGCTCGTTTGCTGCTTGTTGAAGCCCATCACACGTCCGAGACTAGTTTTCTGTGGGATCCGAAGGCTGAGATTTCGTCTCTGCAGGAAATCATAAGCCCACTCCTTTCCGGCCATCTTAGTGTTTTGTCAAATTTTCTTTTTATGTTATTCCTCTCAGAGTAGTAATGAACTAATCTTCTGAAATCTTTCAGAGTCATACCATAATAACATTTGTCCAAAGATCTGCAGTGTTCGGCGTGTTCGAGTTCCTGTTCATCATTAAAAGTTCTTCCGAAGCTTCCCAGTTTGTTTACCCCAAAACCCTAAAAAATGGGGGTGGGAGTATTAATTTTAAGCTTATGCCAACGTAGGGAAAAGTTTCCAAAATAAAAAAATATAGAGATAAAAGTATACTTGCAAGGGCCTCGTACCTCTTTAAAGCGATTTCTGAGGGCAGCTTCACTTATTCCAATCTTCCTCGCTATTTGTCGTTCAGACTTGCCATTTTTCAAGCCCTCTTTTGCAGCTTCCAGCATTTCTGGAGTGTATGTTTTCCGTTCGGTTTTCCTTTTGTAGACGCTAAAATATAGAAAAGGATTCTTAGAGGATTAGTGTCGATGTATAATATCCACCTCAAAGTTCACATATATTTCTAAGTCTATGAAAAAGATGATAATTATAACGCACCCACCTGCAATGCGCAAACTTGCCCCGCACTACGACACTGCAGCTTTTGACTGCAAATGGAAACGCTTTGTAGGAATATAGATGTGTTAATATACCACAAGACAGACAATGCATCGTAGTACACAATGGAATAAAGTTAAAATTGATAATCCCATTATTGCCTGAGCTATAGCTTATTTCCAGAACATGAAATGTTATATGAAAATAACGTAAAACAGTTCTTACCGCATTGCGCAGCCGTTAACACCAGGACAACAATCATACTACGACAATAAAGGGTCAGCAGCAGAGGCTGTTTCGTGACCTGCAGAGTAGCCAATTGTTGCATTACTAAAACTGAGATACAAGCCTTGCGCAGTCTCACCCGCCGCGCAGTCTTACCCCATTCTACTCTATTGACAAAAAATTCGACGTCGATACTACGGTAGGGAAAGACAATAACGATGATAAACAATATATCAGTAAAGAATAGGGCGAAATAAAACATTTATATCTTTGTATAACTATAGAAGATGGAAAAAGTAAGTTATTACTCGCTCTTCTGCTGTTTCTTATTCTCATGTTACTATTGTTAGATAGATATTGTGTGTAGCGTTGAACGCTAGCAGATGTTGTTTTTGTTCTTTCGATTAGACGATAAAAAATGTGTGAATCAGGTTATAGATCGAAATATTTGTATAAAATTTGGTTCATTGTATTATTTCAAGAACATACACAGCTACTAATCGCAATGTTTTAATTGAAAAGAGAGAATAATTAATATTTTCCAGCTATCAAGAAGACGAAAGCAGTGATCGCTGACTGGCAACAATTAGCTGCCATTACACGGCATACTCAATATTAACTTTTCTTACAGCTTTCCACTGGAGCAGAAGCGATAAAATCATTTTATAACATTATTTAATTTAAATCTGAATAGTTGCATGAGTTAATTTTGCGAGAGTTCAAATACTTTCAGAGATACTATTTCTCGTAGATCTGTCAACTTTGGCCTTGACTGTATTTGGATGAAAACCTGTTATAATAATCAGTGTTTGCAGCACTGTAGATAAAGTTCTGACGTAATTGTGGCATAAAAATTGCCTATGAAACTAATGGGTATATTCCTAGACGAGACACAATGTCATTACCCACCCTCATAGCTTATTCAGAGCATGAGCACATCCCTAGAATTATTCATACTTTTATGATATATATAGATTTTCTACATAATACTGCTTAGTTCAGTTTACATATGGCCATAATATAAATTTTTGTGTATATACTGTAAATAGAAACCTAGTGTATAGACATCTTCCCATAGTTAGTTCACTTTCTTTCCTTCCATGTAAATATTTCCTTATCTTCATTCTATTCCCTTACATTAATTTCATTCTTATAGTGTAGCCCTCAGTATTTATTTTAGTAATCGGTTATATTCGTAACCTTTCTAGCATAATCTACATGGTGTACAAACGCTAATGTTAGCTGGGCGTTTGATGTGTTAAGCAGCGTGCTGGACTCGTTTTACCTTCGCGCATGCGCCCAGGTGGCTGTCCTCTGATGCAAATTTCTACTGCGCTTACGCGTTGCCTGTCGTTGGAGCTGCTACATCATTTATTTCTCCCCACCATATTTATCAATTTGCGGTTGGAAAGTGTACGTATTTTAGCAGTAATTCGCATCATGGCGATCAATTTCAGCTTATTACTGATTTTCACAACACGCTGTTGTGAGTGAACAGTATCTTAAACAGCTAATGACTGACCGTATTTCTATTTACAAACAAATAAATAACAAGAGACAAACTTATGCTAAAACTAAGCGAATATTTTTCATAATTTTATAGCGAAATATTTCCACTATACTTAAGCATAACAACTTCATGAGTTGGTTTAACCTTTTGTCAAACCCATTAAACATACAAATCCCTTTAGATTCTTGTGTTGATAAAGGCCCTTGTTCTTTCCACTTATAGGGTTAGCTAGTCATTATGATCCTGGATGAGGGACTTGTGTAATTAGAAATGGGTCAGTGTATAGGAGTTACCATTTGCGGTTAAGTTTTCTATGTTTGGTAGACTTTGGGTGCATTCGCAGCAATACTTCTTGTCCTATTAGGAATTGTACAGTGCGCCCTAATCTTCTATTGTAGGACTTCTTTCTCTGCTCAGCTTTCCTCCTAGATTAATCAAGGTTTCGCATATTTTTTCTTCGAATCCGGGGAAGCAGCAGTAGATGTTAATCTTATTGTTGCATTCAGAAACACCATAACCACCCCATACATTGTGAGTATAGAGCATGATCTCATCTACAAACTTTCCAGGTTTCTTGATTAGGTGTCCGTCGGTAAAACAGTACGATTTTAGAGATAGCATAAAATTTTGTTATGTGATTACCGGTATCTACTTCACATAGTCTTACCTTTTTCCGGCGTGGATTACTCTCATGCAATTGCTCCAGCCTATTGCACATTTATACGTAATAGCGTAGGTGTATTTCGTCCTGCTTAAGTAGGACGCGGATTTCAGAATTCTGTTCAGTGAGTTCTAGAAATTTATTTAACCCTTAGGGTAGCCTCGACAAGGTGTCAGAAATTTGGTTTCCCTTTGATGTACACTACATCTAAAATGAATTTCTGCAAGCAAACATACCATCTAGCTATTCTTCTGTGCAGCTATTTGCACGAAAAGAGAAAAGAAAGCACTTGGTGGTCACAGTAGACTTTTGTGCTTTCTTCACAAATAATATTCGAATTTCCGAAAACCTCACACTATAGAGAGTTTGGAGCTCCGTTGCTGACTATGATCGCATACATTCGGTAAGAGTTCTGCTTTCACAACCAATGTTGCTGGGTGTCTGTTGTTCATCTTCCTCGGTGATTTGGAATAGGTATGCCCCCACAACCTGCGAAGACGCACCAATGTTTAAACAAAACTCTTGTGATATGTGTGGGTGATACAGTATATTTGTATTGAGTAGAGCTTGTTTCATGTTTTCAAAGTCGGTTTGACATTGATTGATCCATATTGTAGGGAAGCAGTCTACTCACTCCGTATAAAATTCACATCAGTCTTTCCATTGTGTGCCAGCCTAGTCCGCTGTAACTATCTCTGACGTCATAAATGTAGCGCAATACTTTAAAAATCAAGTAAATAACCTGAAACGTTTCTAGCATGTCAGGAGTAATACTAAATCAATATGTGTTGAATATCAGTTCAATAACTTTAACCATTTTCGAAATTTGGACGTTTTTCTGTAAAAATCATTGGCGCAACAGAAAAAAGCTAGAAACTTAAAAATTTATATTTAGATTCCTTTTGCATAATAGTTTAGTAGAAACAGTATTCTGGATCTCACAAATTAAAATTTTAGTTGAAATTCATGATTTTCTGGATTTTGTCTTAAAAATTAAGGAAGCAAGATAGATTAAGTGGGCGAATAAATAAGGCTAGGATGTTTAAATTTAAGTAAAAGGGAGATCCGCTATAATCATAAAGATGTGAGAAGTTTCAATTGAATAACTATAAAACTATAGCGATAGCGTATCTCTAAAAAGCAAGTTCAGAGCTTGTCTACTGCATGTAGTGTAATTAATTCTCTCGCCCAAAATATTTGACTTAGCCACGTCAGACTTTTATTATGATTGCTTACCTGTGTGCTGATCGCACATTTAAATTGAGAGCCTCATCGGCCATCAGCAAAGGAAGCGATGATTTATTCGATAACTCAAAGTGGTGCATTACTACCCAGCGGCTAGTCGGGAGAGCAATTTTTATCAGACGTTCCCTTAGCCGTCCGCACCGCGGCTTTATATATAAGAACGCTGCGCGAGAGAAAAAGGCCCCAGTTCTCTCCAGACGCTGAATAGCACACCACCTGTGCCGGGAGTCGCGTCGCGTCGGTATCATTGCTATAAACAGCCTCGGATGCCGTAATAAGTTACTCGGGATACGCGTAACCATGAAATCGTTTTCGAGTGAAGTATTAATTCTGGGATGACTTTAATGATCTATCTTCAGTTTTCGTATGTCGTATTTTCACGTGCCGTCGCGGCACAGACATTCTACCATTATTTAGCGTGGCGTTTGATGAACGTTATCATCAAATTATGGCGAGCATTCACTTAAAAATTTAATTTGAACAGTTATAGTTGCATCAGCGCTTTAGACTCTGAACTGCTCTGTTATTTGGATTGTGTGGATTATTTTTGGTCTGTGACTTTCAGAATATAGTGAACATTTTTAGAGAATCGTTTTTGATTATGAATCCCAGACAATCTCCTAATTCCTCAGAGCTATAAGCTGTAGCTAAGTGTATTTCTCAGTTGAAGTGGGCACTAGGAATTCTAATTACAGGCTTCACGTTTTGCTAATCACTTTCTGGTTGCCAATATTGTAGTTAGTGAGCCAGTGTTGAGAACGGCAAAAGACTGCATAAATGATAGGAACATTTAAATAACAACATATATAATTCCACCCGCCGCCCCACATATGGTGAACCGGCCGGGAAATGCATCCTTTCTACATTACACTCTACATTATTATTCTCAATTAATTCCACCCGCCGCCCCACATATGTTGCTAATCGGCCGGGAAAAACAAACAAAACATTATTTTAAAAAACAATAATTCCACCCGCCGCCCCACATATGGTGCATCGGCCGGGAAATGCATCCTTTCTACATTACACTCTACATTATTATTCTCAATTAATTTCCACCCGCCGCCCCACATATGTTGCTAATCGGCCGGGAAAAACAAACAAAATATTTATTTAACAACTAAAATTCCACCCGCCGCCCCACGTATGGTGCATCGGCCGGGAAAGAAACTGAGTAAAAGTGAAAGTGGTTTTTAAATGTTCGGATTCAGGAGTGAAATGCGACACGCAACTGAGTAATAGAACAGTGATAGTGTTACGTGTGCATATGGGCGACGCAACTGGATTAACAATGCATCTGGATTGATGGAGCTGGCACTGAGTCTAGCGGCGCTGCCGGCATCGCGAGAAGCCAGTCTCGCCTCACCGCAGTCGTCCGCCGGAGCAACCGGAGCCGCGCCTGCATTTACAGGCCACGCAAACACACAGCAGCCATCGAAGTGCCATCTGCAGTTCAACGCACCGCGTCGCATCAGTAATCCTGGTACGCCGCGCCGGCAACGCCATACGTCGTGCAGAAGAAACTAAGTTAAGTTAAAAGCTGTTAAAAAATTTTACTAACCTGCACTAAAAGACTGTCGGCGATGGAACCGCCAGAAGAAACTGAGGTTAAACTTAAATCAGAACCTATGTCTGTTGAGGGAACTGTAAATCCAGGCAACAGTTCAAGTGTAAATGTGCATGAAAATAGTAATGGTTCAAATGGCTCTGAGCACTATGGGACTTAACATCTTAGGTCATCAGTCCCCTAGAACTTAGAACTACTTAAAGCTAACTAACCTAAGGACATCACACAACACCCAGCCATCACGAGGCAGAGAAAATCCCTGACCCCACCGGGAATCGAACCCGGGAACCCGGGAGTGGGAAGCGAGAACGCTACCGCAAGACCACGAGATGCGGGCGAAAATAGTAATGTCAAAGTGAAATATGAAGTATTGTCTCCTGACAGTAGTGTGAGAAGGGGCAATGATTCAATAATAGACACCCCTGTAGTAAAGCAGAAATCAGATATTTATTGGATGCTAGTTTATCTGATGAGTTAAAAACTAAACAATCATCAGAGGTGGTAGAGTTTAAAAAGAATAAGTTAGACATGACTGATCTATCAGATGTTTCATTTAGTTTTGATGATTCTGGTATTGGAGGTAGTTTTTCGTCACTGGAGTGTTGTAAAAAGCCAGCTAGTGAGCAACCCAAAGATACTGGGCCTATTGATTTAAATGTTATATTACAAGCAGTAGCTGCCAGTAATGCAAAATTGTCAGCCAGTAATGCTAGAATGACAGCTGAATTAAAGTCTGATATAACTGAGGTCAAAAGCAGTAATGCAAAAATGTCAGCCAGTAATGCTAGAATGACAGCTGAGTTAAAATCTGATATAACTGAGGTAAATAACAGGATTGTGGCCAGCCAAACTAATTTTAATAAACGATTGGAGGTAATGGACAATACCTTCAATGCTGGTTGCAATAAGTTGAAAGAGGATCTGGACAGTTTGAATTATAAAATTGATTACAACCATGACGATATTAAGAAAAAGTTTGCTCAAAAATTTTCTGAAATATATAAAACATTTAAATCCGAAGTTGCCGAGGTTCGCAGAGATTTCCAGATGGAAGAAGCGAAGCTGGAGCACAAGTTAACAGAAAAGATCGAGGCGGAATCTGAACTGTGCTCAGATAGGTTTAAAGGTGTTAATATAAAAGTAAACATATGTCAAGCAGAAGTAGATGCAATCAAAACTGGTACTACTCATATTGTGCAAAGAATAGATAATTTTGAAATGAGAGTAGAAAATATTAATACTAACATTGCTAACATTGAGAGTAAAGTAGCTTCAGTAACTTCTGGTAATGGTAGTATGCAACAAGTTGTAGCTGCAAACGCCGCTTTTATCGGGTGTCGGCAGTTCTTGCGGTTCGATCCAGATAAAAATATCCACCCTCTAGATTTCTGGAACGATTTTGAAGATGTGATTCCACCAACTTGGTCTGAACGAGAGAAAATCTCATTTGTTAGAAGTCATTTAGCAGGTGACGCCATGCGTTGGTCAGCTGATGTTGTGTTGAAGTGTAAAACATTAGTGGAATTAAAACAGCTTTCATTAATGAGTATTGGTCTAGTAATAAGCAAAATGAAGTGTTGAGAGAATTTTGGAGTGGAAACCGCTTCAATGCAGGCAAGGAATCTATTAAAGAGTTTGCCAGGTCATGGATCTCACATTTGTCGCATTTGGCCGGAAAGCTAAAACCTGAAATGATAATACTAGGTCTTGAAGCCAAACTGCCATGGTATTGGCAAACTAGAATTATATCTGCCCCTTGAGACAATCTGGATCGTTTCATTGAATATTTGGAACGTGTAGAGCGTGTTGCCGCCAATGAGGAGCAAGCACGTAATAACAGAAATGGTAATAACACTAGTAGTAATTTTTAGAACGAGCAGAATGGCAATATAAACATCAGAACAGTAGGTGTTCGCCATCCTAAGAGAGGTAGGAATTGGAGAAATAATTATCAGAAACAACAATGGCATCCAAATTATAGTAATTTTTTTTCGAACAAAATTATGCAGGTAAACAACAGTGCAGAAAGCAATGCAGTGCCTGTTAACTATAATGCAAATAAAGGAAAGAGTAGTAGACCGAGGCAGGAAAACTAGTTCCCGTCTATGAGGACACTGGCGCTCACCAGGCGGTTATTTTTCCTACGCCAGTAATTACAGTAATTGGTAAGACAGATCAGAATACTCAGACTGAACATGTGGATGAGGAGTCGGTAGCATCTGTGGATACAGCAGAAATACTAGATCACGCACAGTATTTGATAGATACCGTGTTAGAGACGCTTTCTAAGTGGGAAGAGAAAGAGAAGGCGCAGTAGTGTAACGGCAGGGAAGAGCTACAAAATACTGAATTGTCAGGTGAAGAAGCAGGAGAAATTCATGCTTATATTTACGATGAGGATGATGTGCACTTATCTAAAGTGCCTGTGCAGAATGTTGATACTGTACTAATAGATTTAGGACAGAAGGTAAGTGAGAATGTAGAGGATAGCCTGTTGGGGGTCGATGAACCCAGTAGCTGTGACCAGTTGTCACTTGAGAAGGAACCCGACGATAATAGTAAGAGTGGTTTAGCTGTAACTAGTGTTATGCCCGGTCTGGAGGCGCAGAAGCGCTCAGACTACAGTAATTTGGGTCATGTTCAGCAAACTAAATGTAATGAAGTCGTGCGGTGTTTCGATTTGAAATTAATAGACCGACTGGAAAAGGCAGCTGGAAATGTAATTCAGGAAACCCCTACACACCTTGACCTACATATAATGAAGACAGATGTCGATCACTTTAGCTGGAGACAAATCCAAAAGGAACTATTGGATGAGTTTGAGGAACCACCTGTACAACCTAGAATAAGCCACCCTATAATAATAGTGAATATGTTGGGTATCAATGTACGTTGTCTCTTAGACAGTGGAAGTGAGGTGAGTGCGATATCTCAGTCCTTCTTTGATGCATTACCTGGTAAAGATAAGCTTACAGTAATGAGGGTATCAGGACTAAGAATAATTGGTGCTACTGGCAAGGTGTCAAAAACGGTAAAGCAAGAAGCTTTGCTAACCCTTTAACATTAATGGTAATTTAATTGGTCATCCATGCTTAATTGTAAATAATCTATGTATTGAGGTTTTAATTGGCATAGATTTCTTGTCGAAATATCAGAGTGTTGTTGACTTTGAAAGAAGCCAGTTAAAATTGGTCTTGCCGATAACCAGAGTAATTACGGTACCTTTTACTCATAAACATGTAGTAACTAGTGATGAAACTTGGGAGCTGCCGATACGAGTTCTGAAAAATAGGAGATATTGGGACGATGATGTTAATCTTAGCAAATACCAAGGACTTTTCAGGATCATAGGAAAACCACATGCCAATGCATATAGGCTAGAGTACCCTAAGAGTAAAAAGCTATTAGGTCTCAGGAACGTGATCGACCTAAAGAAGTTCATAGGTAGTGAATGAATTCTATAGGGAGGAGGTTGTTCTGTAACCTCTACACAGTGTGGTAGCTGTGCAGTCCCAGCTGGGTGAGATCTTCTTTCCTTTTCAGGTCTCACTCATTCTTCATCTTTCCTTTCCACCGAAGTTTCGACTCCTTTGCAATACAAAAATTTTCCGTCATGGCTATCAAGCCATGAGTTATGTAACCATTCTATCCACCGATTAGTGAAAAAAACAACCTAATGTGACAAACCTAACTGTGACATAAACAACAGAGAAGTATCACGTAATTAAGATACAAATGTATTTGAGTAACAAGTATTATAGAACCCTGGTAATACTCCAAGTACGAAGTTGTTGCTTTATTGGAAATGGTCCACCAACAGTAATTTATAAAGATATACAAATTCGTGTACAAGCAGGATCTGAAGTGGCAGTGAAACCTATCGTATGCTGTAGAGCTAACTAATAAATAGTAAGAGAGAGTGCTTAGTGTTATGAAAAATATGCAGATTAGTTGTAAGAATGAACTCACCTGATGTAGCAAGGAATGGCAGTGTAATAGAATTGAACAGTGTTGTGGTTGAGACGTAAAGGACACGTCCTTGAAATATTTATAAGGTTGGAGCTGGCCATTATTTGGTGTAGTGTGTGACAGGACACACCTACACGTATTGAGGTTATGAGTTGGAGGCGTGAATGCGACCATAGGTACCCTTATGTTAGATGAGACAGAGTAGCTCATGGTGTCCTATAGGTATAATGAATTTAGCATTACGCTCGTCCATAATTACTTAATGCACTTTAGTGGTTGGTCGTGAGAGACTACCTGTGGTTTCAGCGTCCGATCGAGTGGAAATGGATTGCCACGTGAGCAAACTGATCAGCTGCAATACACGATAGATATGAAATAAATATGCTATCCTATGCTTTAAATGTTAATAGAGTGAGTGTTAAATAAGTACATACACTAGCAACATAATTGAGTAACATAATGGCAGACGTGAAACATTATTTATAGCTCAGCATAAATACACTTCGATAAAGTAAGTACATAATTGCAGATGTGGAACTGACACAGCAGCAGAGGACCAATAAGTGGATTTAGTAGTCAACTAAACGTAGTGTGTTTTGCACACTCAGAAACGTACTATTACCACAAGTTACTCACATGTACAAAGAGGCTGAGAAGACAATTACTAATCAAATACACTCATACCATCTCTAAGAATAAGGTAATCGAAGATGAGTCAGCTAAGTAAATAAAATACAAATGTATCAGGAATGTACCAAGCATTGGTTCAGTGTTCCGGCCCAGAAATAGTAAACTGAGATTAAATAGGATTTATGATTGTATGCCTTGAGCATAAATTTTCTCTAGTACGTGACTAACGGCGTTTTGAGCCATTTGGTTATCGATTTTATGACAGTTAAGTAACCGTGAGAGTAAAATTGAAAAGGTTCTGTTAACTTTGTTCCAGTAACATTTGGAAAGATAAAATGTATATATCCCTATTTCATTGTGACCCACCCTTAGATATTGAGTGAACAGAGTCTGAGGCACTCTGTTTGTTTGTTCTACAGGACAAAGCAGATAATGGCAGCCTGGTGGCTGCGTGAAAGCGTGGAGTTACTTGGACACCACTCACACTGACCCCTCCCCTTACCCCATGTAATTTAGAGTGAACGTGAAGGACGCACACCATAGCAACTTCCCCTCCTCTATCCTTGTGAATGGAAGTGTAGAACGCCAGCCAAAGCGGCTACAACCACGTGTGTAAAAATGAAATTGTCATGATTTGTGAAATTTTCTTTCAGTTTTAGAAAAGACTCCTAAGATATAATTATCTGTTTATGTATCATGAATAACTGTGTTATTTTTTTAAATTTGTGTATGTAAAAAGGTATTTAATGGATTTAAGATTTTCATAATTTTACATATTTTTATGTGTTTGTTTGTCTAAGGCAATATGTATGCGAAAGTGTTTCATTGATTTTGCTTAAATTTTGAGTGATGACGTTGCTTAACAGGCAGTGGACATGCCAGCAATTTAAATAATTGAAGTAAGTAATCAGTTTTCTTTTTAATATTTCTATATGTTTACATTTAAATTTTAATTTTTCATAGCGAGTTGAGCTGTACTCTTGCTTCCCTTTTGTAATTAATATTTTTTACATTAAAAAAAATTAAGTAGAGGGTGATGTAGGGAAGCAGTATACTCACTCCGTATAAAATTCACATCATTCTTTCCATTGTGTGCCAGCCTAGTCCGCTGTAACTAGCTCTGACGTCATAAATGTAGCGCAATACTTTAAAAATCAAGTAAATAACCTGAAACGTTTCTAGCATGTCAGGAGTAATACTAAATCAATATGTGTTGAATATCAGTTCAATAACTTTAACCATTTTCGAAATTTGGACGTTTTTCTGTAAAAATCATTGGCGCAACAGAAAAGAGCTAGAAACTTAAAAATTTGTATTTAGATTCCTTTTGCATAATAATTTAGTAGAAACAGTATTCTGGATCTCACAAATTAAAATTTTAGTTGAAATTCATGATTTTCTGGATTTTGTCTTAAAAATTAAGGAAGCAAGATAGATTAAGTAGGCGAATAAATAAGGCTAGGATGTTTAAATTTAAGTAAAAGGGAGATCCGCTATAATCATAAAGATGTGAGAAGTTTCAATTGAATAACTATAAAACTATAGCGATAGCGTATCTCTAAAAAGCAAGTTCAGAGCTTGTCTACTGCGTGTAGTGTAATTAAATTAATTCTCTCGCCCAAAATATTTGACTCAGCCACGTCAGACTTTTATTATGATTGCTTACCTGTGTGCTGATTGCACATTTAAATTGAGAGCCTCATCGGCCATCAGCATTACTAGCCCAGCGGCTAGTCGGGAGAGCAATTTTTATCAGGCGTTCCCTTTGCCGTCCGCACCGCGGCTTTATATATAAGAACGCTGCGCGAGAGAAAAAGGCCCCAGTTCTCTTCAGATGCTGAATAGCACACCACCTGTGCCGGGAGTCGCGTCGCGTCGGTATCATTGCTATAAACAGCCTCGGATGCCGTAATAAGTTACTCGGGATACTCGTAACCATGAAATCGTTTTCGAGTGAAGTGTTAATTCTGGGATGACTTTAATGATCTATCTTCAGTTTGCGTGTGTCGTATTTTCACGTGCCGTCGCGGGACAGACATTCTACCATTATTTAGCGTGGCGTTTGATGAACATTATCATCAAATTATGGCGAGGATTCACTTAAAAATTTAATTTGAATAGTTATAGTTGCATCAGCGCTTTAGACTCTGAACTGCTCTGTTATTTGGATTGTGTGGATTCTTTTTGGTCTGTGACTTTCAGAATATAGTGAACATTTTTAGAGAATCGTTTTTGATTATGAATCCCAGACAATCTCCTAATTCCTCAGAGCCATAAGCTGTAGCTATAAGTGTATTTCTCAGTTGAAGTGGGCACTAGGAATCCTAATTACAGGCTTCACGTTTTGCTAATCACTTTCTGGTTGCCAATATTGTAGTTAGTGAGCCAGTGTTGAGAACGGCAAAAGACTGCATAAATGATAGGAACATTTAAATAACAACATATATAATTCCACCCGCCGCCCCACATATGGTGAATCGGCTGGGAAATACATCCTTTCTACATTACACTCTACATTATTATTCTCAATTAATATCCACCCGCCGCCCCACATATGTTGCTAATCGGCCGTGAAAAACAAACAAAACATTTATTTAACAACAATAATTCCACCCATCGCCCCACAATATCCATGGCTTATATTTCCGTAACAAGTCCAACAGAGGGTTGCTGTTAAACAACTTTTCAAGCATAAATTTTCTAAAGAAAGATACTAAGCCCAGTGAAGTTTTGAGTTCATTTTTGTTCTGAGGTGGAGGAGAATGATAGCATCTAGTTTCCCCATATCTGGAAAAATACCTTGGTATGTTATGTTGTTTCCTTGGAATTTGACAGTTGCTTCCCAAATTCAGACGTGTTTAATTTGCCTGTAACACCGTATTCTGAGAATCAGTATAGTACTTGCCCCAAAAGTCACAAATGCTCTTCCCAGTTCGGCTTTGCTACTACCAAGTCATCCACGTAGACAGTGGCTTTATTAAGAGTCTGATCTTGAAACTTTACCTAATATGGAACTGGATATACCTGCACTCACATTTAAGCCCAAAGGCAAGACACAGTTCATAGCTTAACCCCCCCCCCCCCCCTCACATACGAAGGGTGTGTACTTCCTACAGCCTTCATGGAGAGCTGTCAGCCAATACGATGCCTTTAAATCGGTTTTGGTAAGGTGCGAGTATTTGAATTTATGGAAATTTGGCAACTATTCTTCTAAGTTGTCACGACGTGTCCTAACAGGAACAATAATCTTGTGTACACTCTGTGCGTCGAGTACAACCCTGATGCTGTTATCGGATTTGGCGATAGCTAAAATAGGACTTCAATATGGTATATATGGTGTTGCATGACACCCAAATGTGCCATCCTCTCAATTTCCTTCCTCACTGTCTCATTCTTGAACAGGGGTATGGGATGTAATGAAAAACAGAACATTTCTTTCAAAAAATGGTTCAAATGGCTCTGAGCACTATGGGACTTAACAGCTGTGGTCATCAGTCCCCTAGAACTTAGAACTACTTAAACCTAACTAACCTAAGGACATCACACACATCCATGCCCGAGGCAGGATTCGAACCTGCGACCGTAGCAGTCCCACGGTTCCGGACTGCGCGCCTAGAACCGCGAGACCACCGCGGCCGGCGAACATTTCTTTCGATAACGTCCATTTTATATGTGTACCCTTAACTGTTCGAATATATGCACATAACGAAGTAGTAATTACTGTAGCTCCTCCTTCTGGTCTTCCGACGAACAAATTGATTCACTTACCTTTGTTTGTGCTAGTGCCAGTTTCACACTTCTTTCATGTAGCTGTTCGTTTATTTGTGCATCACAGACAGAACAATACATCTGAATAAGATAATTACACTCTAGTGTCTATATTTGCCAAAGGTCTGTTTTCTATTGCACAGGTTCTAATTAAATCTACTGATAACCTTTGTTTGCTAATTTTAAAGAAACGCCATATCCTACATTATGTGATCAAAAGTATACGGAAACCCCCATAAACATACGTTTATTAGGTGCAGTGTGCTGCCACCTCCTGTCAGGTACTCCATATTAGTGATCTCAGCAGTCATTAGACATCGTCAGAGGGCAGAATGCCGGCCGTGGTGGTAGTGCAGTTCTAGGCGCTGCAGTCCGGGACCGCGAGACTCCTACGGTCGCAGGTTCGAATCCTGCCTCGGGCATGGATGTGTATGATGTCCTTAGGTCAGTTAGGTTTAAGTAGTTCTAAGTTCTAGGGGACTGATGACCTAAGATGTTAAGTCCCATGTTGCTCAGAGCCATTTGAACCATTTGAAGAGAGCAGAATGGAGCGCTCCGAAGAACTCACGGACTTCGAACGTGGTCAGGTGATTGGGTGCCACTTGTGTCATACGTATGTACGCGAGATTTCCACACTCCTAAACATCCCTAGGTCCACTGTTTCCGACCTGATTATGAAGTGGAAACTTAAAGGGACACGTACAGCACAAAAACGTACAGGCCGGCCTCCTCTGTTGACTGACAGAGACCGCCGAGAGATGAAGAGGGTCGTAATGTGTAATAGGTAGACATCTATCCATACCATCACACAGGAATTCCAAACTGCATCAGGATCCACTGCAAGTACTATGACAGTTAGGTGGGAGATGAGAAAAATTGGATTTCATGGTCGAGCGGCTGCTCATTAGCCACACGTCAGGCCGGTAAATATCAAACGACGCCTCGCTTGGTGTAAGGAGCGCCGGCCGGGGTGGCCGAGCGGTTCTAGGCACTACAGTCTGGAATCGCGCGACCGCTACGGTCGCTGGTTCGAATCCTGCCTCGGGCATGGCTGTGTGTGATGTCCTTAGGTTAGTTAGGTTTAATTAGTTCTAAGTTCTATGGGACTGATGACCTTAGAAGTTCAGTCCCATAGTGCTCAGAGCCATTTGGTGTAAGGAGCATAAATATTGGACGATTGAATAATGGAAAAACGTTGTGTGGAGTGACAAATTACGGTACACAATGTGGCGATACGATGGCAGGGTGTGCCCGGTGAACGTCATCTGCCAGCGTGTGTAGTGCCAAAAGTAAAATTCGGAGTTGGTGGTATTATGGTGTGGTCGTGTTTTTCATGGAGGGGGTTGTTGTTTTGCGTGACATTCTCACAGAACAGGCCTACATTGATTTTTTAAGCACCTTCTTGCATCCCACTGTTGAAGAGGAATTTGGGGATAGCGATGGCATCATAATGCACGGCCTGTGACGGAGTTGTTATACGCCAATACCATCCCTGTAATTGACTGGCCTGCACAGAGTCCTGACCTCAATCCTACAGAACACATTTGGGGTGTTTTGGAACGCCAACTTCGTGCCACGCCTCACAAACCGACATCGATACATATCTTCAGTGCAGCACTCCGTGAAGATTGGGCTGCCATCCCTAAGAAACCTTCCTGCACCTGATTGAACCTATACCTGCGTGAGTGGAAGCTGTCATCACGGCTAAGTGGGTTGGTTCAAATGGCTCTGAGCACTATGGGACTCAACTGCTGAGGTCATTAGTCCCCTAGAACTTAGAACTAGTTAAACCTAACTAACCTAAGGACATCACAAACATCCATGCCCGAGGCAGGATTCGAACCTGCGACCGTAGCGGTCCTGCGGTTCCAGACTGCAGCGCCTTTAACCGCACGGCCACTTCGGCCGGCGGCTAAGTGGGCCATCACCATATTGAATTCCAGCATTACCGATGGAGGGCGTCATGAACTCAAAGTTATTTTCAGCTAGGTGTCCGGATACTTTTGAGTACATAGTGTATGTGATTGTGCCTTGTACTGTCGGAAGGTTTTCGTACCAATAAGACGATTAATTAAAAGTTTTCCCACCACTAGAAAAAAAGAAATCTTTTCGACAGTAATGAGTATTAACGCTTGAATGTCCACGCCTTTGGATTTCCTCCTTGCTGGAATCATGATCCGACAGTTCTGCACAGGAAGTTTGGTATGTGTGTTTGCTTTTGTAACTCATTAAACAAGGCGTGTGAGATTAAATTTTTAAATGCACATGTGTCCAGTACAATGTTCCTCTCTAAATTTGCTATCCTGGAATGTATTAAGTCCTGTAGAGATTCCCTTCTGTTCTCCTTCAAATTGTCCACATTTTCCTGACAAAAGTCCTCGTAGATATCTACTTCTCGGTCATATCTCAGAAAATAATTAGGAATTCATAGCGTGTAGGCTTTCACGAAGGGTGTCTTTATTAATTAAAACTTCAGGTCTAAGAGGCCCTGATCGAACAGTAGAAATTTTTCCTCCTGACGTTTCGCTGCCGACTGCGGACATCATCTTCCAAGATGAGTCAACGGCTGACTGCTTGGCCATGGAGGTCTCGTTTATATATAGCACACAGAGGAGGCCACCACATGTCACGTGCTGTCGATAGTAAAACTGACTCTGGCTAACATCATTACTCTCGATCAAAGGTGATCGATTATCACATCGTTGGTACAAAATCGACCGTCATATCTTATTTATCGTTAAGCGGGGGCTTATCGCGGCCCGTTTTGGTTTTCCTCACTAATGTGGTTTTCACTTCGCCAATTTGTGTCTTGCGATGCCAGTGAATTAAGTTCTACTCCGATCACATAATTGTTGTTCTGTTGCTTGTAGCTACCAGGAGGAGGGCTGCCTGACCATATAACACCGGTCGGCCCTTACCAATTATTAATTCGGTTATTACCACCTGCCAGGATTACAATTTCAATCTGTTGTCCGAAATCCCTCTGTTCGGTATTCGTTTGCCCATTATAATTAGGGTTGTGGTTTTCTTTGAAACCACGTTTGTGCAATTTGTTGTTCGGTTACCATAGTTACCTCTTGTGTGTTTATTACTATGTGGGTGGTACGGGTGCCCACCGGCTTTGGTTTTTTCCGTATTTACTACTTTGCGATCACTATTTCGCGGATGTTCGCTTGGTTCATTACTCTTTTGGAGTTGCGACTCTTCGTAAGTCAAATCAGTCGAATCCAGAGCAGATAAAAAGTGTCCTACATCATTTTCGGGTATTGTGACTGATTTTTCCTTGACATATGCCAGTAAGTGACTTTTGAGTATTGTTAGTAAATACACGTGAGAGACTAGATTTGTCCAATACCTAGTTTTGCTTAGCTATTTTTGAAAAGCCTTCTGTAGCCCCCCATGTTTATTACTGAATGGTTTTAGGTGAAATATCTCTCGCCGTAGACTCTCTTGGACTGCTACGGACCAGAATTTCTCCAAGATGCCACTCTCAAACTGTTCGTAAGTATGGCAGCGCTTGACCACATCGGTTGCCCTTAATAAAGCATCGCATAGAGTATCTTTCTTCAAAAAATGCCGCTGTTGGAGATCGGCTTGCTATTCTTCATCAGATAGAAGAAAACAGTTTATTTACCAAAATCGGATATGGTATGTTTTGAAAAAGCAACGAGGAGTTGGCAACAGTCACATCGTGGAGTACATCAGAATTATCAGAGGAATGTGTACCACTCTACAGTACCGCACCGGCTGTCCTAGTTCACAGAGTTGACTTCTGGGACATCAAACCCACATCCAGCATGGAACTATGGTTCGAATACCCGTCAGATTCCCTTTCTTTTACTTTTCAGACGTTAGTTCCCTAGTTTACGTCGTTGATAAGCAGGATATCATCTTGTCACGTGAAAATAGCCTGTCAAAAGGCAGTGGGGTGCGTTAAACTGCATGCAAGTGTCTTCAAAGCGCGCAGTACACAATGAAACACTCCTGATTAACAGTCGGTGGCCGAGCGGTTCTAGGCGCTTCAGTCCGGAACCGCGCTGCTGCAACGGTCGCAGGTTCGAATCCTGCTTCGGGCATGGCTGTGTGTGATGTCCTTAGGTTAGTTAGGTTTAAGTAGTTCTAAGTCTAGGGGATTGATGACCTCAGATGTTAAGTCCCATAGTGCTCAGAGCCATTTGAAACATTTTTTTATAGGGGACTGATAACCTCAGATGTTAAGTCCCATAGTGCCCAGAGCCATTTGAAATTGATTAACATGACGTCGTTTTTTATTGACCGAAACAGCAGCCCAGCTTTAATTTTGAGATGACTGTGACTAAAAGGCAAATGCTGATCGGATTCAGCAGTTGCGGGAGTTCTTTCCAATCAGAGTGCAATTGCTCAACAATGACACAAAGGGTTTTGCAATAAGCAGCACCAAGTGTTTTACAGTGTTTGACACGTACATTCTATTTAGACACAGTATGAGGCAGGCACTGCTTTTGTCTCACAATTTTCAGTTACGGTTACAGGTCAGATTTTTTGGTACTGCGTCACAAACTGTAACAGCGGTTAAAACACACAACCGTCACTACAGTAGGTGGCCGGCGTGGTTGACGCGAACATGAATGAACCTTTGTAAAATACTTGTCAGGAATATCATATGTCACGAATCAATCATGTTCTGCCGAAGGTTAACCCACAGCTGTGGAGAGTTGTGGAGCCGGTACGATTCGACGTGCAGCTCACAGCTCCGCCCGGACGCGACGGACTTCAAACTCGAACTTCACTCTACTCGCTTATCGCTAGCAACACTTGACAACCGATTTCCTTGCCATCGAACTTTGTAAGGCAAAAATGTGTTAATCATTGGATAAGGAATCGCGGACTCTTTACAGCAACCATAACTGATCCTGTCACTTCACGTAGGGCGGCTTCCCGACGGAGTGCGGAAACTATGAATACGTCGATATGCTTTTGGTGCTGTTTGCATTCGACAACCAAGCTGCTACTGCAGCTGCTCGTGCATGTGCTCCACAGCTCCCTCAGAGGCACCATTCCGACAGTGTGTTTTTCGTCGCCTGAAGCAGCGCCTTCGGGAAACTGACTCTGTGAACATAAATGTGGACGCCAAACCTACAGAATGGAATTATCGTACGCAGCATTATGTGTGATCATGTGCAGTCTAGCTATTGCTTTCCTTGCACCTCAGTGCATAGAGACGATGTTACTACACCCACTGTTATTTGCTGTTTGCTTTATCTGTGTCATGGAGGGAATAAACTGGTCGTCTGCGTCTGTAAGAAGTTCATGTTATGCCTTAATGTTTAAATAAATGTAACAGTAACAGAAAGAAATACACAGGATACCGCATTGTTGAGGTGTAAATTGGATACAGTTTGAAGCTTTGACTGTACATACACGGGTGGAGTACTATGCGTATACACGTTGCTTTTAGTCTCCCCAAAAATAAAAATCTAGTGGACATAAAACCTGTACAGTAGTGATACTAAGTTTTTCCAGTTGGTTTGTTTTTTACATGGATTTCCAGATTATTTCAGCTCTAGGGGCCGAGCTTATCACTGATTCACTGGGCCAGAAGAACAACACTGATAAGCCCAGTATGTTCAACAACGTTCTGTCACGAACGCCGAAGTAATAAGGCACGCTTCAGCTAAAACCTGATTAATGTAACTGTCATGCAAGTACTAGTATTATAGCGCAACATCAAGCAATCTCTGACGCGTTTTATCTTATCGAACCACTCTATTTAAGCTCACGCCCGGGCCAAGTGACGGCAGCGTACGAGTTTTAGTGCTTGGAGAGACCAAAGAGTAAGTAATTCACAGTCTATGACGCTTAATTTCAGTATTTACCCCTCCGTTTTATGATCTGAACTCGCGAAGACAACGATTGCTTCAGAATGTTACATACGCAACGTGATCACGAGATGAGTGCAGGATGAAACAATAGCGTAGCGTCCATCTCACCTCTATTAAAAAGAAGTTAAAGAAACATTAAGCACCTCAGGGTAGGGACTAGGAGCATGATGTTCCCTAGTGTCAGTGCTACTCTTAGCATGTGGGATCCTCCTACAGCAGACTATGAGTTTCATGTATCATTTCGGAAACTTGGCTGTTCAAATCAGGCGTCAACGCAAGTTATTTGATTAGACATACAGACGGCTACAGGCTAATGCTTAAAGTTCTTCACAGCGTTGGAGAGTAGCTTGAACAAAGTAGGGGCCACATGGGTCAAGAAAAATTCTTCTTATTTGCCTACATACCTAATTGAGACAGATATGATTCGAAAAGTTATTTCTGATTATAATACCTCGTTTTATACGTAGTTTAAATCGATGAACTCCGTTTTTTCGGGCTTCATGAAAGATTGCTTGAGCCATATCAGTAGTCTCCGAAACGGACCAACTTAGTAGCGGTTTTGAATGAATTCAAAGCCATATATGTTTGTGCCCCCCATGAACAATGGACTTTGCCGTTGTTGGGGAGGCTTGCGTACCTCAGCGATACAGATGGCCGTACCGTAGGTGCAACCACAACGGAGGGGTATCTGTTGAGAGGCCAGACAAACGTGTGGTTCCTGAAGAGGGGCAGCAGCCTTTTCAGTAGTTGCAGGGGCAACAGTCTGGATGATTGACTGATCTGGCCTTGTAACATTAACCAAAACGGCTTTGCTGTGCTGGTACTGCGAACGGCTGAAAGCAAGGGGAAACTACAGCCGTAATTTTTCCCGAGGACATGCAGCTTTACTGTATGATTAAATGATGATGGCGTCCTCTTGGGTAAAATGTTCCGGAGGTAAAATAGTCCCCCATTCGGATCTCCGGGCGGGGACTACTCAAGAGGACGTCGTTATCAGGAGAAAGAAAACTGGCGTTCTACGGATCGGAGCGTGGAATGTCAGATCCCTTAATCGGGCAGGTAGGTTAGAAAATTTAAAAAGGGAAATGGATAGGTTAAAGTTAGATATAGGGGGAATTAGTGAAATTCGGTGGCAGGAGGAACAAGACTTTTGGTCAGGTGATGGGGTTATAAATACAAAATCAAATAGGGGTAATGCAGGAGTAGGTTTAATAATGAATAAAAAAATAGGAGTGCGGGTAAGCTACTACAAACAGCATAGTGAACGCATTATTGTGGCCAAGATAGACACGAAGCCCACGCCTACTACAGTAGTACAAGGTTATATGCCAACTAGCTCTGCAGATGATGAAGAAATAGATGAAATGTATGACGAGATAAAAGAATCTATTCAGGTAGTGAAGGGAGACGAAAATTTAATAGTCATGGGTGACTGGAATTCGTCAGTAGGAAAAGGGAGAGAAGGAAACATAGTAGGTGAATATGGATTCGGGGGAAGAAATGAAAGAGGAAGCCGCCTTGTAGAATTTTGCACAGAGCATAACTTAATCATAGCTAACACTTGGTTCAAGAATCATAAAAGAAGGTTGTATACCTGGAAGAATCCTGGAGATACTAAAAGGTATCAGATAGATTATATAATGGTAAGACAGAGATTTAGGAACCAGGTTTTAAATTGTAAGACATTTCCAGGGGCAGATGTGGATTCTGACCACAATCTATTGGTTATGAACTGCAGATTGAAACTGAAGAAACTGCAAAAAACTGGGAATTTAAGAAGATGGGATCTGGATAAACTGAAAGAACCAGAGGTTGTAGAGAGTTTGAGGGAGAGCATGAGGGAACAATTGACAGGAATGGGGGAAAGAAATACAGTAGAAGAAGAATGGGTAGCTCTGAGGGATGAAGTAGTGAAGGCAGCAGACGATCAAGTAGGTAAAAAGACGAGGGCTAGTAGAAATCCTTGGGTAACAGAAGAAATATTGAATTTAATTGATGAAAGGAGAAAATATAAAAATGCAGTAAATGAAGCCGGCAAAAAGGAATACAAACGTCTCAAAAATGAGATCGACAGGAAGTGCAAAATGGCTAAGCAGGGATGGCTAGAGGACAAATGTAAGGATGTAGAGGCTTGTCTCACTAGGGGTATGATAGATACTGCCTACAGGAAAATTAAAGAGACCTTTGGAGAGAAGAGAACCACTTGTATCAATATCAAGAGCTCAGAAGGCAACCCAGTTCTAAGCAAACAAGGGAAGGCAGAAAGGTGGAAGGATTATATAGAGGGTTTATACAAGGGCGATGTACTTGAGGACAATATTATGGAAATGGAAGAGGATGTAGATGAAGACGAAATGGGAGATAAGATACTGCGTGAAGAATTTGACAGTGCACTGAAAGACCTGAGTCGAACCAAGGCCCCGGGAATAGACAACATTCCATTAGAACTACTGATGGCCTTGGGAGAGCCAGTCATGACAAAACTCTACCATCTGGTGAGCAAGATGTATGAGACAGGCCAAATACCCTCAGACTTCAAGAAGAATATAATAATTCCAATCCCAAAGAAAGCAGGTGTGACAGATGTGAAAATTACCGAACTATCAGTTTAATAAGTTACAGCTGCAAAATACTAATACGAATTCTTTACAGACGAATGGAAAAACTGTTAGAAGCGGACCTCGGGGAAGATCAGTTTGGATTCCGTAGAAATGTTGGAACACGTGAGGCAATACTAACCTTACGACTTATCTTAGAAGAAAGATTAAGAAAAGGCAAACCTACGTTTCTAGCATTTGTAGACTTAGAGAAAGCTTTTGACAATGTTAACTGGAATACTCTCTTTCAAATTCTGAAGGTGGCAGGGATAAAATACAGGGAGCGAAAGGCTATTTACAATTTTTACAGAAACCAGATGGCAGTTATAAGAGTCGAGGGGCATGAAAGGGAAGCAGTGGTTGGGAAAGGAGTGAGACAGGGTTGTAGCCTGTCCCCGATGTTATTCAATCTGTATATTGAGCAAGCAGTAAAGGAAACAAAAGGAAAATTCGGAGTAGGTATTAAAATTCATGGAGAAGAAGTAAAAACTTTGAGGTTCGCCGATGACATTGTAATTCTGTCAGAGACAGCAAAGGACTTGGAAGAGCAGTTGAATGGAATGGACAGTGTCTTGAAAGGAGGATATAAGATGAACATCAACAAAAGCAAAACAAGGATAATGGAATGTAATCAGATTAAATCGGGTGATGCTGAGGGAATTAGATTAGGAAATGAGACACTTAAAGTAGTAAAGGAATTTTGCTATTTAGGGAGTAAAATAACTGATGATGGTCGAAGTAGAGAGGATATAAAATGTAGACTGGCAATGCCAAGGAAATCGTTTCTGAAGAAGAGAAATTTGTTAACATCGAGTATCGATTTAAGTGTCAGGAAGTTGTTTCTGAAAATACTTGTATGGAGTGTAGCCATGTATGAAAGTGAAACATGGACGATAACTAGTTTGGACAAGAAGAGAATAGAAGCTTTCGAAATGTGGTGCTACAGAAGAATGCTGAAGATAAGGTGGGTAGATCACGTAACTAATGAGGAGGTATTGAATAGGATTGGGGAGAAGAGAAGTTTGTGGCACAACTTGACTAGAAGAAGGGATCGGTTGGTAGGACATGTTTTGAGGCATCAAGGGATCACAAATTTAGCATTGGAGGGCAGCGTGGAGGGTAAAAATCGTAGAGGGAGACCAAGAGATGAATACACTAAGCAAATTCAGAAGGATGTAGGTTGCAGTAGGTACTGGGAGATGAAGAAGCTTGCGCAGGATAGAGTAGCATGGAGAGCTGCATCAAACCAGTCTCAGGACTGAAGACCACAACAACAACAATATGTTTGTGACACAATGATGAGGCTATTTATGTGGATGTATTTGAGTAAATAAAAGAACTCAGAGATAGATGTTCAGCAGGCTTCAGCTCCAAACAACAAAGTCCCTTTCTGGAGGATAGTTACCATGTTAAGGATGATGGAAATATATTTCTTTAGCAAGAGTCCCAGGCAACGAAGTATCTACGTTTTCAGTATTGTATGTTAAGATCTAAGACGAAAATGTCGATCAAAAATGGAATAAATATATAAGCACTGTACCATACACCTTACACCACTACATGCCAAATAAAATTGTGGGGGGTGGTAAAGACTCACCATGGTACAACAGCGTAGTTAGAAAGTCACTATGAAAGAAAATAGAGTTTCAGCACAGATTTAAACAAAAGCAAATAGAGCTTCAATACAGATTTAAGCGAAGTAGAACTCTAATTAACAAACAAAAGCTGACTGAAGCCAAAATGAGCGGAAGGTGATCAATTAAATGACTTAGGAAGTAAAATTTCGCGAATCAGTCTAACTTGAAATCCTAAGAGGTTCTCATCTCACGTAGTCAGAAAGCGGATCGAAGCCATTTGTCATTCGTTTAGTGATCATAATGGCATCGAATCTGATGACAGAGAGAAGGCCGAGAGACTTAATTCAGTATCCCTAAACTGTTTCACAACTGAGGATCGTAATTCATTTCCTACCTTCAATCATAACATAAAGCCGAAAAGGCAGATATTGAGATAAGTGATTGCGAAATAGAAAATCACCTATGATTGCTCAGTAGTAAATGGGCACTGGACCAGATGAGATACCTGCGAAGTTCCACAGAGATTATGCGAAAGAACTTGCTCCACTTCAATCAATAATTTGTTTTAGGTCATTGGAATCAGGAATATACCAAATGACTGGGAAAAAAGCGCAGAACATTCTTGTTTTCGTGAAGGTTATTCAAACTGTAGTACATAATTATACACGTAGACTTACATCGGTGCCGGTCGGTGTAGCCGAGTGGTTCTAGGCGCTTCAGTCTGGGGCCGCGCGACCACTACGGTCGTAGGTTCGAATCCCGCCTCTGGCATGGATGTGTGTGGTGTCCTTACGTTAGTTAGGTTTAAGTAGTTCTAAGTTCTAGGGGACTGATGACCTCAGATGTTAAGTCCCATAGTGCTCAGAGCCATTTGAACCATTTGAACTTATATCGGTGACGTTAGTCTGTCGTAGATTTATGGAACATATTCTATCCTCATGTATTATGACATTTCTGGAGGAAGAAAATCTCTTCAGTATACACCAACATGGATTCCGTAAGCAGAGATCTTGTAAAACACAGCTCGCTCTGTTCTAGACAGAGTTGTAAGACTCACCGTCATTAATTAATGATGGACTGCTCAAAGGAAGCAGCTATTCCGCTACCAGAGTACTCGTCAAGCATACATGTTCTTTTTTATGCTAGCTGGTAGTTTGAGATTTTCTGATGAACGTTCACCATTCAATACGCAGAAAGTGACATCAGATAGCGTACAAAATGAAGAGACTTCGACTATTAGAATGTTAAAGGCAGACTGAAGTATTCGTAAGGAAAATTCCTGAAATGAATACCCTCCAGAAAAGTTGTCGCCTATTATCGGAACCGATAGCTGAAGAAACCCGAGGTAGGAAGCTCTGAAATATTTAGAGAAGCATAGAACGTACATCGAAAAAACATATAGATTAGTCGCCAGTAGAGGTGGACTGTGCGTTGGAGTCGACCAAAAATAGTCGTATTGTGCCTACCAAGGTCGAAACAGTCTGACTGTGAAGTTACCTGGATGCGATGTGCAGGTCTAGGTAAACTAAAGTTAATTATCGGATGTTTCGACAGGCCAACCGATCCCGCCGTTGCAGTTTCCTAACCATTTAAGGAAAGTCTACACACGGAAGTTATTACTTGCAGGCAACTACCTTGTGTAGATTCATTACAGGGGGTTCCTCAAACAGCGAGATGAAAGCAGGACTCAAGGATTTCGTACCTCCGATACAGACGAGAGTGATGGGGTGAATCAGAGGCTCAGACAGTTCTCGACCGTGTAGACTGCAGATTCCTCGACTTGGGCCATAGGGTGTTGGGGTGTCCGATTTCTCTAAATAGATCAGGAGTTCATTACATGCAGGAAGCAGCTACGCGGGTACCAGGGGCTGTGTGGCGTATACTGGGCGGGTTTTTAGGCTATAGGCTTTCGGGGAACCCCAAAAATGGTGCAGGTCGAACACTGGAAGAATTTGTATCTAGGAACCCTCGGTATACAGTTGTAAAAGGTCGTAGCTGTGTTGGGAAAGCAGCAGAGCTTCAAGCGCTAATAGGAAGTTCAAATGGTTCAAATGGCTCTTAGCACTACGGGACTTAACTTCTGTGGTCGTCAGTCCCCTAGAACTTAGAACTACTTAAACCTAACTAACCTAAAGACATCACACACGTCCATGCCCGAGGCAGGATTCGAACCTGCGACTGTAGCTAATAGGAAGTATTGATACTCAAGTTGTTATAGGCACTGAAAGATGGCTAGAGCTGGAAACAGGTTCAGCAGAAATTTTTGAGAAATATGTAACGGTGGTCAGAAAGGCTAGGCCAAACACTATTGGCGGAGGCGTATTTTTTGCTGGTAGAAGTAGTTATCTTGAAGCGAAGTTGAAGTAGATAGATTCTGTGAGTTAGTGTGGGTAGAAGTCATTCATGGCAACCGGAATAAAATAATAGTTCGATCCAACTCAGCTGATAGAGCTGCTGAAAGGTTCGAAGAAAACTTGAGTCTAATTTGAGACACGACATCCGGAGGTACGCATAAAATATCTTCCCAAATTGTGCTAAGCGCATTCTCTGAAAATTATTTCAAGCATTTAATTCATGAGTCTACTAGAATAGTTAACACTTGACCTCTTAGCAACAAACAATCCTGACTTAAAAACTAGCAACCAAACGGCTACAGGTATCAGTGAGCACTGGGTTGTCGTAGCGAGACAGAATATCGTAATTCCCAAATCCACAATTAAATGAAAAGTGTACCTATTCAAAAAAGCAGATAAAAATTCACTCGACGTATTCCTGAGAGACAATCGACAATCCTTCTAAATGAACACTGTAAGTGTAGCCAAGATGGGGCTTGAATTCAGAGACATAGTGTCGACAACTATTGAGAGATCTATACCAAATAAATTAACAAACGACAGAGCTGATCCGCCATGTAACACAAAACAGTTCAAAAAATGTTGCAGACATAACGAAAAAGGCATGCCAAATTGAAACGAATCTAAAATTCCCACGATTGGGAATCTTTTACAGTAGCTCGAAATTTTGCGCGCCCTTCATTGCGAGATGCTTATAATACACACATCAAAAAAGTTTTGCATCACCCCGGTTCCCAGAACTCCTGAAGACAGACGTTGACTGTGAATATTGTCTCACAGACACAGTCCCTTTGACTGTTCAGAGATGTCACTAAACCCGCCCAAAGATGTAAACAACCATGCATGAGCAGAGCCTATTAGACGGAGGGGGTCCGACAGCCAATCAGTTCCAGTCATTCCAGTCATTCCACCGACAACGAGGTACACGGCTCATGTTGTCTGTAGTTCAACCGTGCCTAGACGGTCAATTCCACTGTTCGATCGCGCCCGCATTGTTACCTTGTGCCACCTAGGGCTCTCAACAAGGGAAGTGTCCAGGCGTCTCTGAGAGAACCAAAGAAATGTTGTTCTGACGTGGAGAAGATACAGAGAGACAGGAACTGTCGATGACAGGCCTCGTTCAGGCCGCCCAGGGACTAATATTGCAGTGGATGACAGCTACCTACGGATTGTGGCTCGGGGGGACACTGACAACAACACCACCATGTTGAATAACGCTTTTTGTGCAGCCACAGGACGTCGTGTTACGACTCAAACTGTGTGCGATGGGCTGTATGATGCGCAACTTCACTCCCGACGTCCATGGCGAGGTCCACCTTTGCAACCACACCATGCAGCGCGGTACAGATGGGCCCAACAACATGCAGAATGGACCGCTCAGGATTGGTATCACGTTCTCTTCACCGATGACTGTCGGGTGTGCCTTCAACCAGACAATCGTCGGAGACGTGTTTCGACGCAACCTGGCCAGGCTGTACGCCTTAGACACACTGTCCAGCGAGTGCATCACGGTGGAGGTTCACTGAAGTTTTGGGGTGGCATTATGTGGGGCAGATGTACGCCGCTTGTGGTCATGGAAGGCGCCGTAAAGGCTGTACGATACGTGAATGTCATCCTCGGACCGATAGAGCAACCATATTGGCAGCATATGGGCGAGGCATTCGTCTTCATGGATGACTATTCGCGCCCGTGAATGACTTTCTTCAGGATAACGACATCGCTCGAGTAGAATGGCCAGCATATTCTCCAGACATGAACCCTATCTAACATGCCTGGGATATATTGAAAAGGGCTGTTTATGGACGACGTGACCCATCAACCACTCTGAGGGATCTATGCCGAATCACCGTTGAGCGGAGGGACAATCTGGAGCAACACTGCCTTGATGAACTTGTGCATAGTATGCCACGACGAATACAGGCATGCATCAATGCCAGAGGACGTGCTACTGGATATTAGAGGTACAGGTGTGTACAGGAATCTTGACCACCACCTCTAAAGGTCCCTCTGTATGGTTGTATAACATGAGATGTGTGGGTTTCAAGAGCAATGAAAAGGTGGAAATGATGTTTATGTTGATCTCGATTCCTATTTTCTGTACAGGTTCCGTAACTCTCGGAACCGAGGTGATGCAAAGGTTTTTTTGATGTGTGTAGGTTCAACAACAAATCTTTATCTCGAAACGTGGAAGAAAATCCAAAGAGATTCTGGTCGTATGTAAAATATGCCAGCGGCAAGAAACAATCAATGCCCTATCTGTGCGATAGCAATGGTAATACTATCGATGACAGTGCTATTAAGGCAGAGTTATTAAACACAGCCTTCGGAAATTCCTTCGCCAGTGAAGAAAAAGTGAATATTCCGGAATCAGAATTAAGAACAGCTGCCAACATGAGTAACTTAAAAGCAAATATCATCCGAGTATTGAATCAACTCACTTAATAAAAATAAGTCTTCTGTTCTAGATAGTATACCAGTTAGGTGCCTTTCAGAGTATGTTGGTGCAATATCTCCATACGCAACAGTCATATACAACCGCTAATGCAACGAAAGATTCGCACCCAAAGACTGGAAAGTTTGCACAGGTCACACCAATATTCAAGAAAAGCTATAGCAATAATCCATTGAATTACAGGCATGTATCATTAACGTCCATATGCCGCAGGGTTTTGAACACATGCTGTGTTCGAACATTATGAATTACCTCGAAGAGAACTATCTATTGACACACAGTCAGCGAGAAGTTAGAAAACATCGTTCTTGTGAAACGTAACTATCTCTTTACTTACACGAAATGTTGAGTGTTATTAACAAGGGATTTCAAACTGATTCCGTATTTTTGGATATACAGAAGGCTTTTGACACTGCAACGCACAAGGGGCTTGTAACCAAACTTCGTGTCTATGGAACACTCAGTAATGCGACTGGATTCGTGATTTTCTGTCATAGAAGTCACAGTTCGTAGTAATTGACGAGTAAAACAAGATTGATTTCTGGCGCAACCCAAGCTAGTGTTACAGGCCTTCTGCTATTCTTTATCTATGTAATAGATATAGGAGACAATCTGAACGGTCGCCTTAGGCTGTTTGCAGATGATACTGTTGTTTATCGTTCTACTAAAGTCATGAGAAGAATAAAACAAATTGCAAAGCGATGTGTATATGGTGTGAAAATTGGCATTTGACCACACGAGTGCTAAAAGGAATCAGTTAAACTGTGGTTAGGCGATAAATCACTCAATCTAAAGGCCGTAAATTCAATTAAATACCTAATAATTACAATTACGAACAATTTAAAGAAAGAACACATAGAAAATGTTGTACGGAAAGCGAACCAAAGACTGAATTTTATTGGCAGAACTCTTAGAAGTTGCAACAGATGTACTAAACAGACTGCCTGCACTACGCTTATCCGTCATAACTCGGAATACTGCTGCACGGTTTGGGGTCCTTACTGTATGGGATTAACGGAGTACACCGAGAAAGTTCGAAGTAAATCAGCACGTTCTGTGTTATCGAGAAATAGGGGAGAGAGTGTCTCTGAAATGATACAGGATTTGCGATGGACATCATTAAAACAAAGATGCTGCGGGATCTTCTCACGAAATTTTAATCAGCAACTTTCTCCTCCGATTGTGAAAATATTTTGTTGGCTGCTACCTACATATGGAGAAAAGATCATCATAATAAAATAAGGGAAGTCAAAGTTCTCCCGGAATGATAAAGGTATATGTTATCTGCGCGTTGTTAAGGGGGTGAAATAATAGAGAATTATTGAGAAGGAGGTTCGATGAGCCCTCTGCCAGGCTCTGAAGTGTGATTTGCAGAGTATCCACGTAGATGTAAATGTAGATCGATACACAATGTACCACCCTCTAGCGTCAACGCAAGCGTGTTTTCTCGCACGCAAATGATCATAAAAGCACCAAATGGCATCTGCGATAAATTGTTCCAAGCGTTGTGCGTATTTTGTTACAGTCCGACAATGGTTCTTCCAGGCACTGAAGAACAATAGGTTCCCGCTTCATCGTGTCCCTTACGTGTTCAGCTGGTGAGAGCTAGTGATCTAATTGCCAAAGCAGTTGTTGTACACCACGAAGAGAAAGTTGCGTCGCAGCAGCAGTATGTGGTCGTGCACTGTTCTGCTAGAAAGCCCATCATCTTCCTGTCATGGCAGGAACCCTGGGATAATAGCCTGTGGAATTCAGAGGGCACTGGTTACTTTACCCTGCAGAAATATCAAGTGTGACTACGAGTTGCAACTGATTGTCTCCACGTGACATGAAACCTAGGATGGGACCTGTGTGTAGTGGGAGGATGCACTCTGGAATTGGCAGCTCACCATGCCTAAGTCATACTCGAGTACTTCCATCACTAGCATACAAACAGAACCTCCTCTCATCACTGAATGCAAAAGAAGTCATCCCACTCTCCAATCAACTCCGTCACGGCACCAGTGTATCCACGCAAGCTGGTGTCGTGATGTGAGTGGTAACCTGGCCAGGGGAGCACGTGATCTTAATCCTGCTGCAAGCAGGCGTTTCGCAATTGCACCTGATGACACAGAAGCGCAACATGTGCCCGGATTTCTTTCCTGGAATATGTTTGGCAGGTCACCACCTCCTGCACAGTGCATCGATCATGACGTACGTTTATGCTACGTGGATGTCCAGAAACTGATCTCCAGGTGTGGGAATCTTTCACAGACCACTGTTGGAAGAAGTATATTGTGCTCAACATCTCCAACGCCCCTTAGGCCCACAATGCAACCGCACTAAAATGGCTGGAACTGATCAACATGAATACCCTAGAGTAAATGTTGTAAAGGCCTGTCACCACTAAAGTCAGCTCAGTTACTGGCAATAGAGTCAAAACACAGGGTGTACAGACGAGCCTCCTGAGAGCCATCTGATTGTCGATGAGTGCGACAAATGAATTCCTAAAACCCCTCTGTTTGGACATATTACGCCCTTGCGCCCCTGAACCCAGTCCTTCTGTGTGTTGCATTTCTTTCGTCATTGTACTTTTACGGTTATTTTATTCATACTGTCACATACACTTTCTTCTATTGTACTACCAACAAGAAATTTACTGAGATATGGATATTTGTTTTGGAACTGAAGCACTGGCCTAAAGCAACTAGTTAAGTTTTGCGTTCTGTGTACGAGTTCAGAAGAGAACGAAGAAAAGATAAATACTTTTAGCATCTCATCCACGTCGGCAGTCGTAGCAGACTCATCAGTTTAAATATAAGTAACCCCATTCAAATGGCTCACTAGTCACTTCGGAGTACTGCAGATGGTCTGGAGCACATACCCGACTGTCATAGGACCATTGTCTGCTGACGTAAATCATGGCACATTAATAGTGTGCATATGCCAGTAGGCTGTATGGAACCAGTGAAGTAAGACGTGGAGATGTGACGGAATGTGAGTAAAGAGGTATTGTGTTTGGACATGCCGTTGTTATTGTTGTGATATTCAATCCGAAGAGTGGTCTGATGCCACTCTTCACCCTAGTCAATCCTGTGCAAGCCTCTTCATCTCTGAGTAACTGCTGCAACCTACATCCTTTCGAACTTGCTTTTGTATTTATATCTTGGATTCCCTCTACAATCCCCCCCCCCCTCCCCCATCCCCTCGAACCAACATCCATACTAAATCGGCGATCCCTTAAGGTCTCAGAATGTGTCCTATCAGCCGACTCCTCCTGTTAGTCAACTTATGCCACAAATTTCTTTTCACCCCAGTTCTATTCAGTATCTCCTCACTGATTGGATTGTCTTCATCACTCATCTGTAGAGCCACATTTCAAAAGCCTCTACTCTCTTCCTATCCTAACTTTCCGTAGTTCACGTTTCCCTTCCATATAAGGCCACTTTCCAGGCGATTACCTTCAGAAAAGACTTCCCAACACTTAACTCTATATTCGATGTTAAAACATTTCTCTTCTTCAGATACGCTTTTTTCTCATTGCCAGTCTACGTTTTATGTCCTCTCTACTTCGACTATCATCAGCTCCTTTGCCGAACAAATAGCAAAACTCATCTTCAACATTTTTTGTCTCACTCTTAATCTAATTCCTTCAGCACGCCTGATTTAATCGGCTACCATCCATTACCCTTTTTTGACTTTTGCTAATGTTCATCTTATATCCGCCTCACAAGACACTATTCATTCCGATCAGTTTCTCTTCCAAGTATTTTGCTGCCTCTGACAGAATTACAGTATCATCTGCTAACGGCAAAGGTTTTGTTCCTTCTCCCTGAACTTTAATTCCTTCTCCAGATTTTTCTGTGGTTTCCTTTACTATGTGTGGATATGTATAAGAATGGAGAAAGTGAAATGGGAAGACTGAGTAAGGAAAGAAGAAGTATTAAGAAGAGCTGGAGAAGAAAGAAACATGCTGAAAGTCATTATAAAGAGAAAACGAAACTGGATTGGACATTGTTTGAGGAGGGACTATTTGTTGAAGGAAGGAATAGAATGAATGGTGGAGGGAAGAAGGGGAAGAGGAAAAAGAAGATACCAAATGCTGGACAATATCAAAGGAGACAAATATTCAGAAATGAAAAGACTGGCTGTGGACAGACAAAAGTGGAAGTGACTTAACCCATGACAAGACCTGCCGTAAAGCAGAATACCATACTACTACTACTATTTACTATTTGCTCAATGCGCAGATTGAATAACATCGGGGATAGGCTACAACCCTGTCTCACTCCCTTCTCAGCCGCTGCTGCCTTTCGTGCCCCTTGACTTTATAGGTGCGGTCTGTTTCTGTACAAGTTGCAAATAACTATTAGCTCGCTGTATTTTATCCCTTCTACCTCCAGCATTTGAAAGAGTGTATTCCAGTCGATATTGTCAAGAGCTTTCTTCAAATCTGCAAAAGCGATAAACGTAGGTTTGTCTTTTCTTAGCATATCTTCTAAGATAAGTCGTAGAGTCAGTGTTGCCTCGAGTGTTCCTACATTTCTCTGCAATCCGAACTCATCTGCTCCGAGGTCAGCTTCTACAAGTTTTCCTATTCCTCCTTAAATAAGTCGTGTTAGTATTTTGCAGCCAAGACTTATGAAACTGACAGCTCGGTAATATTCATACCTGTCAGCACCTGCTTCCTTTGGAACTGGAGTTATTACATTCTTCTTGAAATCTGAGTGTATTTCGCACTTCTCATACGTCTTGCACATCACTTATAATAGTTTTGTTATGGCTGGCTCTCGCGAGGATATCAATATCTACGGGAAAGTAGTCTACTCCAGGGGTATTATTTCGACTTAGGCCTTTCAGTGCTCTGTCAAATTCTCCTCGCTGTGTCGTACCTTCCGTCTCATCTTTATCTACGTCCTCTTCCCTTTCTGTTATATTATCTTCAAGTTTCTTTCCCTTGTATAGCCTTCTATACACCCTTCCACTTTCCAGCTTTCCCTTCTGTATCTACGTGAGCTCTTAATATTCATACAGTTGCTTTTCTTTTCTCTAAATGTCTCTTTAACTTTCCTGTTAGTTGTATCTATCTTTCGTTAGTTATACAGTCTTCTATATCCTTACATTTGGCCTCTAGTCATTCCTGCTTAGCCGTTTTGCACTTCCTGTCAATCTCATTTTCAGACGTTCTTATTACATTCCGCCTGCTTCATGTGCTGCCCGTTATCACAACGTAAACGAAGTTGCCCGATTTTTTGGTGTCTGCCCAGTGTGTTCATGAAATACGGTTTACACTCGCATCGAGGTAGCATGACGTAAAAGCAGTGATCATAACCTCCAGGTACCAGAGACGAATATGACGCCTTGCCAGCGACATTAGTTTCAAACCCGTGAGAAAATGCTGATTTAGTGAAATGCGGATCACGTGAACCAATTTCCGAGCGAACATGGAGAAGCAAACTGCGTGCGATGGACTGTTGAAGCCGGATACCATGCAAAAAGTGGTTTTGGGGTTAAATGATACAAAACCTGGACATTAGCACTGTAAGGGTGTGGTGTGACACGGTAAGTCGCAATTTGGCCTCTTTTGGAGTGACGCAAGGGGCACAGTGCACCGAAGATCCAGTGAGGCTATTACACCTGGTACATAGTGGGTATAGTTTATTCTGGAGTGGCTCTGTAGTGGTTTATGGGCGTTTTCCGTAACATGACTTGGACCCTGTCTTTCAGGCCACTGTGGAGATTAACCAGAATGTTTATTTCTACATCCCCGGTGACCAACTGTTGCCTTAATCTTCTTCATTTTCATAATGAATTGGAGGAAGCACCCACGTCTTGCAACATGACAACAGCCGCATTCACAACTGGACGTTTACGTATGTAGTGTGTTCGGTGTTCGGACACTCTATCACAACTCGCATGGTTTGCTAAATCACCTGATCTAATTCCCACGTAAATGGCTGCGACCATTTGGGAAAACGGGTGACGTAGCAAACTTTTTTTTTTTTTTCTACAGGATCCAAGAATCGATAAGTGGCTTCAGGTGGATATGGCATAACTGAAAAAATTGTGGACTCTTTTTTTCCTCACCGAAATGAGGCGCTTGACAGGCCATACGAAGTGGTACACTGCACTAGCATGGTGTCTGCTGGGCGTCCTCACTACACCACTTGTGGGAGGGCGGTGGATGGAAGAGGCTGTGAAACGTAAACGACTTGTCTCAGCTCTCTCTTCGGTTGTTTCAGGGAAAAACCGTATGATGGCTGGACGAGGTTTTGAAAGCTGTTCCTGCATAATTCGTTTATTTGTTCAGATGGTTCTCATCTGAGCAGAAGGATACTGTTCTTCGTCCACTGCTCTTTGTAACTGTTGTGTCGAAGTATACAGCACTAACGTCCATTGAGGACTGTTTCCTGGTGACTGGATTCTCCAACATCATATCCATACGAAATTTATTTGAAGTTTCTAATTCATTCCTTCATGCTAGTTAAGCACATAATTTTATTGTACCTTAACTTTCATTAAAGTGAAATATACCAGTCATTAAATGTTGATAGATGTTGTACGTTCCGTATGTCTGGTATAAAAGCAACGTGCACACAGAGGTACAAGGTATCTTCAGTTACACCTTGAAGACACTACGGCAGCACACAATTCTCTGACCTTTATTACTGAAGTCAGAAGGCGAGGCCCAGTTGGACCTGTACTCTCGTCAGATACGTTCTTACTACGGCACAGGACAATAATGGAGAACAATACCAACAGAGAGTAGACGATAGAAGTTAATACGACCTATCTCTTTTCTGTCAGTTTTAGTTTGAGTGTATGGTAACGCAGTGAATGTTATTTGGGAGAAGTGATGTCCGAACCCTATCTTTGTTTCTTCAAACAAATTCCCTGTACTTCCTTCCATGACGAACGACACTACCGATCGGTTCCTCTGTCCCATTGCATCACAGCTAGTGTTGGTTTGTAATGACTTCACTGTCGACAAGGAGCTATACCCTAATTTGCCCGTTTTATTGCATTGTTATTTTGCAAACTGAATGCCAGTTGTTGAAGCACGAAAAAAAAAGTTCTGTGTAAAATCTCAGATTTTGAGCAACTCTCGCCTACTAAAGGTTAGCAGTCATTTCATTGACAGTCATAATGTACAAATATTTTGTAATATTTTTCTACAATAATTGATCTGCTTTCAGTCTTCTTTGTATGGCTGGGTGTAACAAGTTGTACTTTCATAATTCTCTCTCCTGGTGCAGTAAATACCGGAGTCTGTACAATCTCGCATTTATGATGACCATTCGAACCTTACACACATGTTTCATAATTTAATAATTCATCTCTCGTATAACTTTCCGGTCTTTATTAGGTGTAATTCTGATCACACTTACGTTAGTGTTTCCAGTTATAATTTAATTCCGCTTGTAAGGTAGTATGGGTGGCTTCATTGTTTAGATATTAACAAAGTACGACATATAACCTATAGCCAACGTTTCTAATAAATGCAGTAATTTCGCTTGCAAGGTCAGTGTGGGTGGTTTCATTGTTACATATTAACAATTACTTTCTCTATAAAGATTGTTTGTTGCGCAAAAACGGTTATTACCTGCATCCTCTTCAGATTTCTATCATAGTTATACATATACCGGCCTATTCTAAATGATGGACCCATTTTCAAAAATTCGTATCTATTCAAGTACAAATTCAAAATGAATAAGCTTTATACCCATTAAAAGAGGCAGTTTCTGACGGGCGGCGGCGGGCGGGCGGTGATGGTTCGGAAGCAGCCGGTAGAGTTCACCCGCCAATAGGGCCGTCCTTCCCTCTCAAATGGCTCTGAGCACCAAGAGCATCTGAGGTCATCAGTCCCCTAGAAATTAGAACTACTTAAATCGAACTAACCTAGGGACATCACACACATCCATGCCCGAGGCAGGATTCGAACCTGGGAGCGTGGCGGTCGCGTGGTTCCAGATTGAAGCGACTAGAACCGCTCGGCCACAGTGGCCGGCACCATTCCGTTCCACTGTCACTAGTGAGTGAGATGGAGACTGTGGAGCACAAGGTTTTCTGCGTTCTTCAGTTCGCGAAAAGTGAGTCGCAAATTGCAGTGCAGCGGGCATTTAGTACCAAATTCGGTATTCAACCACCAACTCGCAAGACCATTAGCCGTTGGTTTAGGCAATTTAAACAGACTGGGAGTGTGTGCAAAGGAAAAAACACAGGCCGACCGCGTGTGTCAAAGGCTGATGTCCAGGATTCAAGAAAGTTCTGGGCGCAGTCCCAGTAAGTCTACCAATAGAGGCAGTCAAGAACTGTGAATACCCCAACCAAGTCTATGGAAAGTTCTGAGACAGCGTTTGCTGTACAAGACCTACCGATTACAAGCTATGCAGGCTCTCAACCCCAGTGACAAAGAGAAGCGTCTCGCATTTTGTGGTTATGCGCTAGCAAAGACAGAGGGTGACGCATTTCTATAGCGTGTAATTTTTAGCGATAACGTGACGTTCCACCTTAGTGGCAAAGACAATAGACTCAATGTTCGGAAAGGGGTTTGGAAAATCCACATTCACCATTGCAACACGAAAGAGGCCCACCGAAGATCAACGTGTTCTGTGCCGCATCCCGTAAAAAGGTTTATGTACCATTTTGCTTTACAGAAAGAACTGTAACGGGAATCACGTACCTGGATATCTTGGAACAATGGCTGTATGGAAGATTCCCAGGACTTCATTTTCCAACTGAATGGAGCCCCACCCTAGTGGCACCATGATGTACAATGCTTTTTGAATGACCTTCTTCAGCGCTGGTTCTGTCGCAGGGGACTTGAGGAGCTGGCTCTGCACTTCTGGCCATCGAGATCTCCTGATCTCACACCCTGTGACTATTTCTCATGGGGTTACTTAAAGGAAGCTGATGAATTCTTCTCGGGTTATCAGCCGAGTGGTCGCGTTGTCTTGTCGCAACGTTTCGATGAGTTTCGTACCCATTATCTTCTGATGAAGTCTTCTGCAGAAGATGATGGGTACGAGACTCATTGATACGTTGCGACGAGACAACGCCACCACTCGGCTGATAACCCGAGAAGAATCCGACATCTGAATACCCCGAGAAAGACTGCAATCGCATATAAAGGAAGCTGTTTACGTCCCGCCTCCACCAACTACCCTGAACGATGAGCAGAACCGGATCACTGCTGCTGTGCACTCAGTAGCAGCAGACACACTTTGGCGTGTACGGGACGGGTTTGGCTAACGCGTCGATGTTTGCCGTGCAGCCAGCGGTGGCCACATTGAACGTTTGTACCATTTATCGCATTTCAAATTATTAAATAATTATTAAAAGCTAATTTATTACAAATAATTAAATTTATTAAACTGGCATCAAACATTATGAAAAAAACTTTGACACTTCCTCTTTTCATTGATATATAGCTTGCTCATTTTGGATTTGTACTTGAAGAAATACGAAGTTTTGAAAACGAGTCCATCATTTACAATAATTAACTATATAACAAGACTTGCCACGGTATTGTTTCTCCATTCTGTACTTAACTCCCTACTTACTTTTTCTCTATTATAAGAAAAGTTGTTATACATTGTGTACAACTTCCAAACCTCTCATACTGTACTGAAGAGTTCCATTGTAACCCTTCTTTGAAGTTCAGCCTAGTGTTGAGGCAAGTTGTCTTCAGCTCCTTTGGCAAACTTTCTGTTTAGCTCCTTTTAAGTTGAATGTGGGTGCTGATTCATCCCTGACGCTGATGCCTCCTGTTTTAATTGTCACATCTCTACATTTCTTTAAATAATATCAACAGACGGCTCTTCTTTGTACGTGTTTGATCCCCCATTCGTGTGGTACTGTTTACGTAAGTTCTTATTAATGATTAATTTACTTTTGCATTAACTCGTGTATTTTCTCACTCAAACAATGTCAAAGGCAGCATGAATACGCTGCCCCAGAGTCTTCACATCTGGAATGGAATCTGCATACACGATACTTTTGAGATGACCCCATAACTAAAAATTGCACGGGTTGAGATCCGGTGAACGATGAGGCCATGCAACTGGACACCCTCGTCCGATCCATCGACCAGACGGCCTTTGTGGCCGAGCGGTTCTAGGCGCTACAGTCTCGAACCGCGCGACCGCTATGGTCGCAGGATCGAGTCCTGCCTTGGGCATGGGGGTGTGTGATGTCCTTAGGTTAGTTAGGTTTAAGTACTTCTAAGTTCTAGGGGACTGATGACCTAAGAAGTTAAGTCCCATAGTGCTCAAAGCCATTTGAACCATTTTTTTTTCCATCGACCAGGGAAGACACGATGGAGATGGGTCCGGAAGTTAACGGCTAAGTGGGCTGGAGCACCATCATGTAGTAGCCACATAACCGTTAGAATCATCAATGGCACTTCTTCTTGCAGGGGAGGCAAAGTCACCCCCCAAGAAATGCCGACAGTTCTGGCCTCTTAGGCGACGTGGTACAAAGACTGGTCTCAAAATACGGTCGCCAGTTATTCCGGCCCATACATTTCGGCTGCACCGATACTTATGATGTGAGGAACAGTACCACCCTCTAGGAGGAAACCATGCGTACTGTAACTGTGGCTGCATGTCATAGCACCTATTAGATCGTAGTCTCTCTAACAAAGTATGGTTGAATAAATGGGGACTAGCAAGGAAACCATGCGTTTCCGGACATATGTTCATTAGATCTTTTTTGTTCCGTATCCTCTTATCGATCAATCCCTAGAGTTTGTACACAGTGGAAAAAATCACCCTGTGTGTGAGTCAGTAGAGGGGCAAAAAACTCATTCTTAACCACGTCTGCTAACTATATACATGTAGTATGCCTACCAGAGAGTGTCCCCATTTAATGAGATGACTGTGAGTTTACAAAAGCACGTTAAGTATTTTAAATCAGATTTTGGGAAAATGATGGCAGATTATATAGGCATGTGAGTAGTCATTCGGAGTGGAAATCCGCGGATTATTCGCCGAATGGACAGGTTTGGGTGCTTGCTTGGGAAACAGAAATACGTGGATCTTTCATTGCGGAGATTACACGGAAAAGAGCAATTATGATGTCAAAAGTCATTATAGAGTGTCGTTCAACTTCTTAGTTTTTAGTACAAGCAGGCCGGAAACGTTTTGTGACTTAACCTTAGAACATAAAACGAGTATGATGGACTCGTAATAACAAGTGGTGGTCATGAAGAAGAAGAAATTATCTCTCATAAAGATTCAAAAAATGTAGCTAACAAATTGCTCACGCATGCTTCGTTAAATAAGTGCTCAAGGAAGAGGCAACTGAAATTTCCTGGGAGGGCCATTCAACACCATGCTAAAAGTAGTTCAACAAAGAAACAAGTCTTTAATATGATAGAATCGTAACAAATTACATAGAAGTAGACGAACCAACATTCAGAACGATTGTAGCAAGACTCAACAACTGGACGTAACTGTAGCATATAGGCCACGTGCAATTTCCTAACACAAAGAAATATACTTATTTCAGTCTGGTGACTCTCACTAGAAATTAACGATGGAATAAACCCTATGCGAAGTAGTGAAAGTCAATTAATTCAGTCTCGGGATAAATTTAAACTAGCATAGTCACTTTGCTCTCCTAGTTGCCAAAGCAGCGGTTTACATCAGAACAAAGTGCTCTCGTGGAGATCCCACTTTCTAGACTTGTGGAATATTGAAAAAGACATAATGGAGACGCTGTTAACTTGTACACCTGAAATAAGACCATTAACCATCATGATTACTAAAATACAACCTGACACCGACAACCGCCTACATTCACAACCAAAAGTCAGAGATACATCACACACCACTGCTCTGAAGCACTTGAAAGCCAAAGATGGTAGTAGCAAAGACATCAGGCTGCCAACATAATGTCCTGAAGAGGACTACTCTATTTCGGGTGCCCTATCGATACAGACAAACCCCTCTAGATTGCCGTGTCATTTCTCAAGCTGGCATACCTGCCATCTATGTTACACGTCGCAGTTACACACAAAATTTACAGTTTAAGCCCAGTGACACGATGATGGGTCCTTGTTTTTCACGCGCGAAGGTGGTACTAGCACACAAAGATAATTTGATATCATTAATTTTTCTGGATGGGCAATGAATCCTTGATCTCCAGTGCGGGTACAAAAATACGATCGGCTTCCTACGCGAATCTCAAAGTAGCAAGCATTGAGGACATGGACGGGGTCTATGGGTAGGTGGTGGTAGGAGGCAGTGTGGGTCAGCTGAGCGGCGTGCTGAGGCAGCCCGTGCAGTTGCAATAAATTCGGCTCAGTTGTTAACGCAAATGCCTAGTCAGCAGGAGATCCTGGGTTCGAATCCAGATCTGGCACACATTTTCACTTGTCGTCGCTGATCCCGTACGAAGTCCCGATGCAGGTGATATTGGTATTTTCTTCCCTCTCACTTCCTATCCTCTATCCCCTCTCCATCTTCAATTTATATAAAAGATAATTGTATTACACAGCCATAAAAGTATTCTCTCTTCTAGAGGCACACAAGTGACTTGTTGCGTCAACTGCAGATCAAGCCAACAGTCCAAGTGTTTCGGTTACTAAACGGCTCTAATGGTGCTATTTCAACGTATATTTCTGTCTGAGGATATAATCTGAAACTAGTTGCTGTCGAAAATGACGGTCGACTAGATAAAACTCTTGCTGCATTTACTTTCTTTTCGTTTTTCACATCTTTATAAATCGAAGTAGTCGTGGGGTTCTTGCCATATCATAAATAATATCATTGTTCCAGGACAGTGTAGTCGGTATGATGACATCCAAGAAGTGGACAGTAGAGGAGGTGTTCAGATGGACTCCGGTACGCTTCGCAGAAGAGACTGGCTCCTGGGAATGGCTGGAGAAAATGCTGCAAGGTGGCATGTCTCCAAAGGACTTGAGTGTCACAAGGAGAAGGCTGTCCGTCGGAGAGGCCGCAGCCTCGCTGATGCGCGAGGTCTGCAGTAAGGGCCACCTACAGCTGCTGAGGCTGGCGTTGTCGGTGGACACGAAGCTGGCGTCGGCGGTTCTGGACAGCTGTGGGTCGACGCCGCTGCACGTGGCCGCAGCCAACAGGCGCGACGCGGTGGTACGGCTGCTGCTGGAAGCGGGCGCCGACTGCGAGGTGAGAGACGGCCGCGGCCGCACGGCCCTCCACGCCGCCGCCGCCAGTGGCAGCGTCCACGCCCTCCGGCTGCTGCTGGATGCCGGCAGCGACCCAGAGAGCCAGGACTCAGAGGGAAACACCGCGATGCACCTCGCCTCCCAAGCTGGCCACACGACTATCCTGAACGTTATGTTCGACAGGGGTGTGTCTCGCTGCATGGTCAAGATGCAGCTCCTCTTGTCAGCTGAAAGTGGAAATGTTGAGGGGGTGCGCCTCGCACTGAAGTACACGTCTGGCTGGGGTGGTACGTGGAGCGACATGCACAGTGTGGCCATCAAGGGCAGCGGCACGGCAGTGAGAACGCTGATGGCCGCAGGAGTCGACCCCAACGCCCGCGACGCTAACGGCGACACCCCGCTGCACGCCGTGGCGGCCGCGGGCTGCCCGGGGGCGGCGGAGGCGCTGGTGGAGGCCGGCGCAGACGTGGACGCGGCCGACTCGAGCGGCTCGACGCCGCTGCACTACGCGGTGCGCGCTGGAAACCTGGGGGTGGCGCGCGTGCTGCTGGCCGCGGGCGCCGACGTGGAGGCGCGCGACGCCGAGGGCGACACGCCGCTGCTGCGCGCCGCCGCCAGGGGCTGCGCCGACACCGTGGCCGCGCTCGTCGCCGCCGGTGCCAGGACCGACGCCGCCGACGCAGCCGGCAGGACCGCCGCACAGGTGGCCAGGCTGCTCGGCCACAACGAGCTCATCAGCGCCCTTCTGGACCTCGCACACAACCGCCCCATGCGAAAAGCCATACCTGTTGTGGCCATCCCGCGTCCAGAAGTCCTTGTAGATGCAATATGCGAAGCTTCTTGGGAGTGACAACGGTTGGCACTCTACGCTACGTGCTCACAGCCATAGAGACATTTCACTTAGTGGAGTTTCGAAATCAGTTAATAAATGCAATGAAAAATTATCGAATGCGACAGCAATCGGTAGATGTGACGTAGACAGGCAAACAAACAAATATTACCGTTTCAGGATAATTGAATGCTTTACTCAAGAGTAACAGTTTCCGAAACTGAGCATGTAAATAACGTCTTGGTCCAGTACTGGTTCTTATGCAAGCAGTTATAAGGGTCAGAATTTGATACAATTTTTGGATGTCCTCATGAGGGACATTGTGCCATATTCTGACCAATTGGCGCATTAGGTCGTCAAAATCTGGATCTGGTGTAGGACCCTTACCATAATGCTCCAAATTTTCAATTGTGAAGATATCCAGCCACCTTGATGGCCAAGGTAGGGCTTGGAAAGCACAAGGAAAGCATTAGAAACTCTCGGCGTCTGTGGTCGGCAATTTTCTTACTGAAATTTAAGCCCAGGATGGCTTGTCAACCGCAGCACCCTTACAGCACAGCGGTATATCGACGATTTTCTACATCCCGTTTTGTTTCCTTTCTTCACAAGCCATCCTGGGCTTAAATTTCAGTAAGACAACGCCCAACCACAGGCGTCTAGAGTGTCTACTGGTTGTCTTAGTGCATGCCAAACACTACCTTGACCACAAGTTCGTTGGCTCTCTCCCCACCCGAGAACGTTTGGAGCATTGTGGGCGGGGTCCGCTAACAAAAGTGGGATTTTGGCCATATAACGGGCCAATTGGACATAATTTGGCAACATATCTCTAAGAAGTACAACCAAAACTACAGAAATGAATTCCAAACCGTAGCTGATTGCATTAGACCCAGTGGTGGAACAATGCACTACTGATTGCTCAATCTGTCAAGCTCTTTCTCTTGAATAAATCATTCAATTTTTCTAAAAACGTAACTATTTGTTTGTCTGTACATGTAAATCACATGCACCGACATCTGCCCCATTCGGATAATTTCTTCGTAGTGCCTCTTTTTTTGTCTTAGAGAGTAAATCAATAAGGAACTTGTAGATAAACTGTTGCACTGAGATAGGTAAACTAAATAAAAAGTTTGACGAAAAATCTGAGGATTTAAAATCTGTTAGAGAGTAAAATTGTGGAGCTTGATGAAAATCATAACAATAAAAGAGGAGGCATTTTAAAATGTACTAGCTGCAATTAAAACTGTATCAGGATGAACAGAACAAAAATTCAACATAAGTTTTCTGAAAACTGACCCACATGAAAAAAATTGTTATGAGTGGGAAGCAGTTCGATATTTGTCAGGTTCAGGTGAAGGGAACTTCAATTGTAAGGACGCAGAATTTCAGGCAAGCAGTGACGAAAGAAAGAGCTACCACGAGCTCTGGCTGACGAACTTCATCAAAACCTGAAAGATAGTTTAATTCGGAAGTATATGCACTGACCACACATACGTGACAAACTCACAAAAATTATCAGAAGTTTTCGTTCGCTGCTAGATCAAGGACCTTTCCAGGGTCCCATATGCAAAAAATCTACTGCTTTACATATCTCAGTATGGCATGCCTGTATTTTTAACGTAATTTATCCTTTCGCTCGTTTTGCATCCTGTCATCATGTAGGTAGTTTCTCGTCATGCGGAGTTCAGTAAATGATTGGAGCTTACTGTCTGGTAGTTTAATTATCCACTTCCAATTTAATTTCACATTACACTATACACAGTCAACTTCCTTCTTTTCCGTGTCGATCCATTCGTCTTTCTTTAACTGGCTAAGATGGTAGTTTACTAAGAGATTAGATATATTCAGGAGGAATGGTTTTCAAATCCTGATTTTGGTTTTTCATAGGTTCCAATGAATCATTTAAGGTGACTTGTCATGTTATTGCTTCAGTACAGTCAGATCAGAGTCAGTCCTCATTTGTATCCAGCTGGTATTGTCCTCTGTCTTTGTTAAATACAGTACAGTACAATTCATCCTGTGCCATCTTGTATGTTGTCATGACTGTCAAATTTTAGACAGTTTGTGGATATTTCACTGGCACCGTCCGTTGATGTATTGGGCTCACTGACTATTCATACTTAACTATAATATTCGGTTTAAAAGATGAAACAAAACCTACTCTTTCCCGTTTATTTCTTTCAGTCCTGTGAATGTTTTTATTTGGCCCCTGTACTTGAATTCTACAACTGTTTGCTTTTTGTTAACATATGGTTTTTTTCCGTCTTTGGTCTTGTAGTTTATTTTCAGTCTTGCTCTAACACTGCTCCATCAATACGTCGCATTTCTTACAATTGTTCTTCATTAGATGAATAACTAAAATAGCTTTAGCCACAAAACAAAGGAGATCCAGAGGATTATTATCCTGCTCAGCTGAATCAATTATAAACCTCCCCCTACTACACAGAAAATAGTTTTGGCAAAGGGATTTATCTAACTACCAATGCAATTATTATATTTCTACATTCATAACGTTACTGAATAGAATATATAGTCTTGATATTCAGTTTCATTAATGCGTTTTCAGTAGCTATCAATATACCAAGAATTAAATTCGTGTGGTCCCAAGGAGTCCGTGTAACTTTAAGCGAAACTCTACAAAATGACCTAAAAAATTTAATTTGGTGGAACCACTTCCATAAATATATTTAGATTGTTTGATCGAGAAATAACTTTCATGTATTCATGGACATATTAAAAGAATCTTCAACGAGCCAGACGTTCCGCACCGTTCGTTAAGTATCAAAGTGTATTATTACGATATACTGATAAGTTTTACTTATGGACCGTCTGACAGTAACTGAATGAAATACAATTTTAGTGCCATACACGTTTCGCCTTTAATTTCTGCAAGGCATCATCAGCGGCCTGGAATATGTACATATGTTTGCTATGAGGAAGACAGGACTACAAAAGCTGAAGTTATCAGAGTGTACTTTGGATGCGAAACGTATTTGCAAAGTTTCAAGGCAACCAGCATCCGAATTTTGCTCCGTGGGAGACTGGAAGGTTTACAAGAAAATATTGTTGTGAATGAACTGAAACATATTATTTCATCATTTTCATTGACTTAACAATGGGTTTTTGGTGAAACATAGTGTTTATTTCACTAGAAGAAGCAACTATTAACGAAATTTCACTCTTGTTGCATTTCACTTAACATATTTCTTATGCACTAAGTCAATGTTATCGAGAAAGTGAACCTTGCAACTTAGGTCATACGAAATAAAAGTTATGAAACATAGGTCAAAGTGTGCTTTTTCGTGTCTTATAATATTTTGCATGAAGTCATTAGCAACTAAGTAGGTAGCTTGTCCATGTAAACTTGAGCGGCAGCTAGGAAGATGGAGATGTTAATGGTATTCAAGAAATATACAGAAGCCAAACTGAAAAGAACTGTTGGTACTGTATTTTGGGAGCCTGGTGTGACTGGTAGGCACATTTTCAAATCTCATTAGATAAATCCCGATATCATGACCCATTTACTCTTAAGTCAGAATAGAGAAACCTTGTTGTCAAAGATATGCCACAAATGACTTTTCTTGTAACTTCGTTTTAGGTTACTGCTCACGAAAAGGCCACGTCGTTACAGAAATACAATAAAACTCAAAATCTTGGGCCAACAAATGTCCAGTAGAGGCGAATGCCAAAAGCAGCTATATATACAAGAAACAGAAGAAATGACCCTCCAGGTTAAACCCTAGTTTTAAATAAGTGAAAATGTTATAGTCGTTTTATGATTGAATTATTAGCATTAACTACGTCACCATACAAATGTCACCTGTAAATTAATAGCAACGAAAGTAAGTAGTATGTAATTGGCAAAAACAGTGTTAACAGTGGAAGACCGTCTTTACAACGTAACAGGAACTTGTTCTTTACAATTCTGGTTCTCTCTAGAATGCTTATATTTCAGTGGGTAAAGATAAATAAATAAGAGATGATTATCAGTTTTAGTAAGTAAATATGTAACATTAAAACAAAATGTGAACGACGAAGTAATTAAAGTTATACTTTATCTCGTTTCTACTTGTTTTGTTCTTCTCTTTCCTTTTACCTTTTTCCTTTATCGGTACACAACTGCAACAGTAGTATGGCTACATACACCGCTGAAGAACTTTCTTCTTTCTCATGTGCAGTATTGAGATTTCAACCAACCAACTATATTTTCGATCTCGTTCCAGTAATGTAGTTAAAGATTTCGCATTATAGTGAACGTTGGTTTCACAACAATGACTGGAATGGGGTGATAATCCTTAACAAAGCAAATCACAAACTCACACGCACTCGCACTGCTGTAGTTGTGTCTGTGTATACATACACATGTTCATAGATACGCTTTATAATTGCTTACCTCCTCTTACTTCTCCCAAATTACTGTGAAACCAACGTGGCCAAAAAGATATGCGTAGAGTTATATGGACTACGATAGTTACTGAAGAAAGATTTGTACCAATCACATACTATTTAAATCTTATGATTTGTTACACTCAATTTGTTCAGCATGTTTTCCACATCCAGGTATGGAATATACATTTGCAGTTGAACACTATAGACGTATATAATATCCTCGCTGTTGTTCGCTCTAGTTTGTAACTTATCTCCTCTTTTGTACTACGTGTGTAAACATCAGTGTGTATATGCAGTTTGTATCAGAAGCCAGCGTGTTCACACTTCACGCAATTTTTACACGTGTGAAGTACAGCGTAAACAACGACATACAACCTTCTTATATTTAGGGAAATCCGTTTAAGACGGTATTAATAACATATGGAACCTATGGAATGATATAAGATATCAGATGAAACCTACAGAATGATATAAATGCTAAGAAGATACTTTACGTAAGAGTTCGTACTGAACACCAAAGGAATTGATATATGCTTGTTTATCCAGCATTAGTTTTCATGCATACAGTACAAACAGAATTCGTAGTTGCAGTAGGCACTGTGCGTAAAATGTGTGGTTATAATAACAATATGAAGAACTTCATTTCACTGAATTGCAGCGCTATCTATAGTGGGAGTAGTCACTACCATGACCGTGAAGCTCCTTCTGTATCAGATGACGAGACAAACTCTTACAGAGCAGAAAGTAACACGCCTGAAAGAAAAGGAAGAATATATTTTATTTTGCTGACATCGACCGGCACATTACAAATGCCATATTATTCAAAATTATCATATTTTTCTATGCTGACTATTTTCACCTTTCAAGCTGCAACTAATTAATCTATTAGAATACTGATTAGTTTCTTGTTAATTCCTTTTTTTAAGGTCTGGTCATGTATGAAACATATCTGGTCATGTATAAAACATATCTAATCTGTGGCTTGCGAACCTCTTGTTCAACGTGCAAGGTTCATAAATTTAGCAATAAAGGGCACAGTACAAGAACGAAAGAAAGTGAAAATTGCAATCAGTTGTACAGATTTAATTCTCCGTTCTGTTTGCTGTGTCGGCTTAATACGACATGTTTTCCGTTGCTTACTTTGCTGTTCCTCAATGTTCCAATCCTATGCAATCTCTTTTGTTGGAGATCTGTGTCATATGATGTAGTTTGAATAATTATCGATGTTAAAATGTTTCCTTGTCTTACTTGTTTTACACTGACCTGGTTATCTGCGTCACTCCGCATTATAAAGAAGTTACACAACACAAGCCTGTATGTGAAATAAATAAAATAATCTGTGTAGCTGTGCTGACTCTCTAAATATGGCACTACATGTTTTCACGTCTTTGAAGATAAATCCAGTGTGTTTACTAACAAAAAATGATATAAGGATGCTAAATATCTTCTTAGGATATTTCCTAGGTTGGAGACAATTACACTGACGCTAATGAAGGTGATACAGAGTCATATGTTTATCCAATCTCATGACAGAAAACTGTCTCTGCTAGTAAAGCAGGATACTGAGGAATGCTGAGTGGACTAAATGATAGAAGAATCTAGTTAGTGATATGAGAAGATGAGGTGTCTCAAACACTATTTAGCGTACACCATGTATTCCAGACCCCAAAAAAGCAGAAAAGACACTAAATGAATAAATGGTGGTGGTCAGGAACACGTTTTGCTCTTCCTGCAGCCCACGGTTATCCCAAAATTCGTCGTGGTTCACCTCCACAGTTTTAATCTCCGCTTAGCTCTGTGTTCCTCTTCACCACCCTCTATTGTCTCGGGATACGATCTTCCGTCATCGGCCTCTTAGCAGCCTACCTCTGTTGTCCTTTTTTCGTACTCTAGCCATCGTATTCCCTATGGCTTACGAGTTTTAACTCTTGCTCCTTGAAAACTTCCTGTAATTATGTGTTACTTTCCATCCATTTGTGTTTTGATGGAGATTACTCTGTAATGAAGAGTACGGAAAGAGACAGATACAGCCCATAATCTGTCGAAACAAGTGTGAAATAAGTAGGACTCTGTGACTTGTTTTTAGTTAGAGCACTTGACGAGTTTAAGTGCAGATATTTATGTTGGTGACTGAGGAGAGTGCTGAACAACCTTACGTCATTAGGAGAGAAATGATTATAGCTATTACAAGTCGTATGTTTTTAGGCTTTTTAATAGGCCTACCTCCAAGTACGTACGGCAACGAAGCTGTTAGCGCTAATCGTCCTATGGGAAGAATGTCAGGTGTTGATGTGTAGACGAGTGAAACCAAAATCATTAACCAGTACTGACGAGCATAGTCCATTGTGTGGTGCAGATACGAGCAGGCACAAAACATTTGATCATGAAGTTTGTGACTTGTTTATGGGAAAACTGTTTGACACAGAGAAAAAGAAACCAAAAAACTGATGTGCTTACATATGAAAGCACCACATATAAACATATCTTAACTTATTTATGTTACACGCTGCGTTTTATATTTTGAAAGATCACATCTTTTCTGATTATGTTACGTGTCTCTGACTTTTGGGTTGCTCTACACAGTCCTAATTCTTCGTGTCTCATTCTATCCATTTATATGTTTATTTTAGAGTTTTCTAGGACGGCGGAAAGACTATTTGCTTAAAATCCTGGGTGCAAACCGTAAGTAGCGTAATCTTGCCTTCGTGGATGTGATACGTTGGCATACGGCGTATGCTGGGGTAGTTCCTATACAAAGGATGTAAGGATGTGACCCATTTCTTTTCCCATCATTCTACCACCATGACTTTGTTCTGGTTCTGTATTACGCTCGTCGTCAGAGGGAAGTCAACCCCAAAAACGTCGTTCTTTTTGAACGCACTAAACTAATTATGCGATGCTTCCTTCTATTTAATGATGTCCACTACAAATTAATAGATTCGTTCCGTTCGTTTTGGCTGATATGGTAAGGTTATTTATGTCATGAGACTGCATTCTCCTACCCTAACAGACCCTCCACTATTAGTAGCGGTGCTACATTACTTTTCCTTTTCTCTCCATTTCCGTTTCTCATTCATCTGCTCCGAATCGGTCAGAAAAAAAAACCATGTTAATTGAAGTATAGAATATTCTCTCACAAAGTTACTGTGAACTTTAAAATAATTTTGGTCATCGTTTTTTTTAATATATTGCGTCCAAATTGCGTAAAACGATCTTGCTCTATACTAATACTCCTACCGCTGACTCCAAGCATAAGATAGATGTTCTTACTTTTGCAATCACCATGCAATAACTCTGAACACTTTTTCACCATTTCATTTGCAGCCATCGATTTCTTGTTGTTGTGGTCTTCAGTCCTGAGACTGGCAGCTCTCCATGCTACTCTATCCTGTGCAAGCTTCTTCATCTCCCAGTACCTACTGCAACCTACATCCTTCTGAATCTGCTTAGCGTATTCATCTCTTGGTCTCCCTCTACGATTTTTACCCTCCACGCTGCCCTCCAACGCTAAATCTGTGATCCCTTGATGCCTCTCATTAGTTATGTGATCTACCCATCTAAGCTTCAGCATTCTTCTGTTGCACCACATTTCGAAAGCTCCTATTCTCTTCTTGTCCAAACTATTTATCGTCCACGTTTCACTTCCATACATGGCTACACTCCATACAAATACTTTCAGAAACAACTTCCTGACACTTAAATCTATACTCGATGTTAACAAATTCCTCTTCTTCAGAAACGCTTTCCTTGCCATTGCCAGTCTACATTTTATATCCTCTCTAATTCGACCATCATCAGTTATTTTGCTCCCCAAATAGCAAAACTCCTTTACTACTTTAAGTGTCTCATTTCCTAACCTAATTCCCTCACAATCACCAGACTTAATTCGACTACATTCCATTATCCTCGTTTTGCTTTTGTTGATGTTCATCTTATATCCTCCTTTCAAGACACTGTCCATTCCGTTCAACTGCTCTTCCAAGTCCTTTGCTGTTTCTGACAGAATTACAAAGTCATTGGCGAACCTTCTCGATGGAGTTTAATACCTACTCCAAATTTTTCTTTTGTTTGCTTTACTGCTTGCTATCGATTTATCACATCAAATTATGATTTTCTGACACTGTCCAAAATCATGCCCACTTAGATTAGAAGCCACATCAGAACCTCTTTGCTCTTTATCTGCCTCACGGATTGAATGATCAGTTAATTTATTTTAACACTGGCTGCGATCTTAGGAGTTGCAATAAATTAATTCCTTTGTCCATACTAAATATCCCTACAGAACATGTCGTATATTAATAACTACACAATTACATGAAGACAGTTACAGATTTTTTTTTTTCAATTCGTCCATTGTGTCGATGAGACTAGTGTATGATACATATAATAATACATCCAGGCCGGATCCATAGCAAAATTTAAATCTTTAATGGCGTGACATGGAAATTACGATATCGTACTCGCGTCAAGAAAGTTATAAATTCATTGTCCTATTGTTACCAACACAATACTCGTATGTTCCGAATAGCACGTGGTATATTCATTGAGATATTTTTACTAGAAAGATCAATTAATATTATACGTTTATCTGACTTCTGGCAAACAAAGTGACTGTTTGTTGCACAGCAACGAACACTACAACGGCAGTGGGAACCATAATTAAGAGATTTTTTCATTGGAATGAGTGGACAAAAATTAGTTTCATAGCTTTTAACTCCTATGGAAAGCAACTGTCATTTTTTAAAAGATTCAGAAAACACAAGAATGTACGCAGACAGGAAGACATGTAATTAAAGATCACGAAACTATGTATTCAGAAGCAGTAAATGATCGAGCGTGAGTGGTACATGTCAGCAGCAACAGCAGTGTCACTGTGATACCACTCAAGCAGTCGTGGTCTGCTACGAAACTGTGAGCGTCCCATGCCTTTTCCAAAGAAACAGGGCTTCAATCGTGGTAAACCGCTTTCGGCGGGGTACTTTTAAGTACATTTGTTTCTCACCAGAATTACGTTTTTCCTTGCTCTACAGTCAAAGGAAATCAATGTCTTATGCATGTCTGCAATCGGCAACATCACATTTTCGTTGATGTATAGCCAAGACTTTTTCGCATTAACAAGACTTTCCAAATATTTCAGTTACCTACGCGTATTGGACCAAAAGGTATTTATCAAATACCTGATACAAAAATCATTCTAATATAAACGAAAATAAAACAATTTTCTGTGTCAGTAATTTCCTTAATGGAACACTACGCGTTTATGTTGCTTCACATTATCTTCTTTTGAATGAATTATAGGGCAGATAGATTTTTGGAATTATTGCAGAGGACAGACGCCTTTCCGAGCAAGTAGGCTAGTGAAAAACAGGTCACGTTTACCTTTTGAGGTAAAGTAGAATCAAAAATATGCTGCATAGTGCTAATTGTTGTATGTGCTCCCGACGATATATGAGATGTTACACTGTTCCTTTGTACAAAGATGTTACACATATCGAAGAGCACTTACTAGAAATTCATTTTCAACGTTATCCTTAATAACAGGCTTCGGAAGAGAAAGTATTGAATCAATCCTTCTCAGTATACCAGAGAATATGCGACTGAGTATACATTCTCAATGGTTCTAGACGATTCTTTCAATATAATACACATACAATAGTTACACAAGAAAAGGACCACCGTTGTCTTTTTCGTTTGGGGTCTTGGCGTACTTACATCAGCATTCCATACTAACTCTGTAAAGTGTTGTTTGATTTTATTTCCCAGAGTAATTTCCAATTACATCGCCTCTGGTTTTGTGACCTTAGTTAACGAATGTTACAACCCCGTAAAAAATAGTATAATAATCACTTCAAATGATAAACAGACTAATATTTAAAGAGTTGTAACATAACTACGTTACACGTACTTCGCACACATCCTGAGTGAAACGCGGTAACAGTTTTGCAAAAAACAAATGCGTCAAAGTCTCGGGTCGCTCAAATTGCATTACACAGCTGTGAAAGTACACGATGTTGAGCGTAGGTCACTCACAGTAAAAATTCAGTTAACGCGGAAAGGAAAAGGAAACAGGGTTAATGTCTATCGTCCCGTAGACAGTAGTGTTATTGATGATGGACATCTAACTCGAAATAGACCAAGCAGTGGAAAGAATTTGGCCATGTAATTCCCAAAGAAAGCATCCCGGTAGTTCCCTTAACCGATTCAACGAAACTATGAGAGATACAGTTAGATTTTCGATGACCAACATTACAAATGTGTTTAAGCCAAATTGTTCTCTTAAACTGGTAAATCTGGATTAGTGAACGATGTTTTGAACCCCTCTGCTCTCTAATGTGGATTGTGGGCGGTGCATCCAATACTCACACGTAATAAGGTCCAATCGTCGTATGACGAGTCACAGATTCACCTGCGTCTCCTATTAAATGGAATGCGCTGACACTTGTTCAGCCTAAACGAAGCACAGCGCTGTAAAATAAAATCATTGTGGACTATGAAAGGAGAGCAATGGGAGGGAGTCGATTGTATTGTGCAAGTGAAAATGTGACCAGCACACTAAAAGTAGCAGCTGGACGGACAATTGTCAAATTGGATGTCTGTGCATTTCGGTTTGTGAATGTATTAAATAATCAAGTAAGTCACTTACGGAGCAGAGTTTCACGCCTTATATCCTTGGAGCGCATTCGAAAATTATATAAAATATACTGCAAGATCCTCAGATGCCCTCTACTTGTCAGTACCAAATGTTGGGTAAGGACTGGAAAAAAATTTGTGCTGCTCAAGCACACTATTAATTGAATGTTGCCACTTATTACGAGTATTGTCTTTTATTGTATTGAGATGGTTGTACATGTAGTGAGACGAAAACATCAAATTTTGACAACTATCATGACATGTGGTACAGAGGTTAGTGGAAGATTCCTGCAGAAATGCACAGAAATTTTTGGGTGGGCTGCACTAGATACCAATTAAGTATTAACCTGGATCACAATTGTAGCTACACAAAGGCCGCTTCTCACAGTTGCATGAGATAACAAATAGCATCACAGTCCATTCAGAAATTACATTCAATTCATAAGACGCAAACAAATTTAGGAAGCTCCAAACATTCCTTGTTTAACATAACAAAAGTGCTTGTTGTATTTGATGCTGTCCAAACCAAGAGTGTGACATTTATGACCCACAATTCTACAAAATTTAAACACTGTAGGAAGAAGCACTTTCAGGAATCCCAACGTCAATTAAAATGTCCCTACTAATATGCCCACGTGAGTATCAGCACTGTGGTTCTTATGACTTCCTAGCTCCAAGAGGAGGGAAGAAGATATGGGTAAAAACGTGCTTTTTCCAGTCCCTGGCATATAGATTTACAAGCTACCCTGCACAAAAGGCAGTTTGTGTGGCATTAGTATTTGTCTGCCTTACTGTCCTCCTTTACCATGCGGCCTTCACATCAGGGGAAAGAAACCATTTTCCAGCCCCCAATGTGTTGGCTGCCCTTCATGACAGGTAGGTATATTGTGTGGGGGTAATATCCACCCACTTTATCGATCTACTTTTCTGGGCTACATGTGCAAATGGCTTTGGCTAAGCAGAGATATGGTGGAAGGAGATGGGTTGTGGGATAAGGGGGTATGAAGTGGACAAAGAAAAGGAGGAGGAGGAGGAATTGGACGTAGATGGGCTGGAGGTGATGTACAGAGAGAGATAGACGGGGAGCATGAGATATACAGAAGGGAAGGACGAGATAAAGAGAGGGGGCGGAGACACGTTTCGCAAGAAGTGTCAGCATGCCTTGCAGTGGCTACATCTGCAGATGGGCACAGATTAGCAGAGATGGGCAGACAGAGAGGGGTAGGAGGTTATGAAGAGAAAGAGAGGGGTGGAGGAAGGGCTGGACAAGGAGAGGGGGAGATGAGTGATGAGAGAGAGGGAGAGAATGAGCTGGACAGAGAAATGGGAGGGGAGGAGATGGACAAAGAGGTGGGGGAGGAGAGATGGGATGGAGGAAGAGGTGAACACACAGAGGGAGGAGGAGATGGCTGCCGCATATGTGTCACACATGTAACCAAGCAAATCTGTAGGGAAAAGAAGAGCTTACAATTAAAAGTGAACGCATTTGGACGGCATACGATGTTTTGATAAAAGCCAGAACAAAAGAAGAAGTACAGTGCTCAGAGGTACAAACTATGTATTAAAGATGGCATGACACCAGTGTCAAACTTTTATGCACACAAACAACTAGTCAAAGAAATTTGTTGCTGAGAATAGTTCCGACAAGTTGCTTTGTCTATGCAAGAAATGTTTATAATACGATAGAACTTATATATTTGCATTACCTGAAAGAAGTGAAATAATTTTAAACTATCCATTTACTAAGTGTGTGTTAATATTGCTCACATTTAATAACTGTCCTCACAGCTGACGGTAAAATGTGAAAAAGTCACTAAAAATTGTAAGCCATAATTAATACGGATGTTTCGGTAATGACGCCCTTCAGCTAGGGCATATATGGTGAACGATGAAGTCAGGCTGCATCAGGAGTTTTCCTATTTCACTATCTACCTATTCAATTATTAACAGAAGCATGATGAAAAGTGAAACTTCCCTATTTAGCACGTATGTCAGATACATTATGACAAGTTATCCGCATAGCAGAAGTGAACGTGAATGAGAGCTAAAAGAATAGTTCACGGTCGCCTTTGGATCTACATCCCACATTGCAACAGCGACTCAACGTACTGCATGTCAGTATTTGATGCCAAACTGAGTCAGAATGACTATGTGGGTGATGACAGTTGCCAAGGTGGAGATGATCAGGCTCCTGCGGATGTGGAAGAAGCCTCCGGCGGTGAAGCTCAGAGGCGGCCCCCTCCGCACTTCACGCAGGAAGGCCTCTGCTTCAGGTAGCGGCGTCCCACACAGAGCGGACGCCGTTGCCGCCCTGTGCAGCAGGACTCCCGTCCGGCGTTCCTCGTCACATGTGGCGGAGCAGCACATGGACACCGCCATCAACTTCACGCCATGGTATACCAGCCACAGCGAGGAGACGAGCAGAGAACGACTCAGGGCAGCGGTAATACTTTGAACGTCACCTATCACCACCAACACAATTATTTCATACGAGCTGTAGATGACGCCGAAGAAAGCACTGGCCACCATTAACGCCACAGCAAGACCATACTGTTGCTGGAGCGCCTCTGCCGCACAGTCAAGAGCAGCGTACGCGGCGCGGAGGTCGTTGATGGTTGTCTCTTGCTGCTCTTGGGATGGCTGAGGTTCAGCGATGAGGATCTTTATGAGGCCTTTATCAGCACATCGTGCTGCTTCAGTAATTGGGCAAATTGTTGTGACGAGTAGTCTGTTTAGTGCTCTATACCGCAGTAGAAGTTCCATCACCAAGAGTGGAAAAAGTGGAGCAACGAGTGTACAAAGTACTGAGTAAATTACGTACGTCACTGACCTGAACACACGATTTTGTTGTGACAGTCCATTATATAGGCTTAAAACTGGCACACTTAAGGTAATTAGTGCACCAATCATGCCCACAGATACGATAACACTATCAGCCTTTCCTCTGCTACTATTCTTCAGTTGAAGACGCTGGTCTACATATTTTAGAGCGCGAAGAAATACCTTGATGTGCCCAAGTTTCCCAAACGCCGATGTTCCGAAGAGCACGATGGGCTCTGACCACTGCATGAGTCTGACTGCCATATCAGTTAAGACAATGACACCCGGGAGGACCTGAAACTGGAGTGATGTGGCGTACATGCTAATGATCATAAGGCAAAGCGCAATCAAAAACCAGAACAATGATAGTAAGTCAAGTAGTTTATAGGTCGTCGGCATGAGACCAAAAGTCCCCCACAATAAATACAGTGGTCTCGTAATGATGAAGAGTTCAGCATCATTGTCCCTGTGACAGAAGGCAACACTGGGCGATGGATTTACGTGGCGATTCATTCTAATGGCAGGAACACCTAATAAGTCGCCAACAAGACTACTGTACGTAATTTTGTTAAGCGTCCTATTTTACACTGCATTGGTGCCACACATATCGACTTCTGCCACTACTTCTTCAATCACCAAGAGGAATTCATAATTTAATGGGTAATGTTTCTGGACGTATTGAGTGTCGTGGAAGTGGACGCTTTGGTATTAGACAACAAAAGAGTCATTATTGATTTTCCCAGTATTATTTTAATCGACCTCTTCAGCTAATAACATGCAATTTCATTAAGATTACTAGTACTGAAACATTAACTTTGAAGTTCTTTGTGTTCATGAAGTCAGTAATTCCAGAGATTGTATAGCTTTTAAAATAATTGCGATATCTACTGTTTTAAAAGAAAGAAACATTACCCAGCAAAGCGCATTAAAGATATTGGTACTGTGACAACGGTGAAATTGTGTTTACGGCCAAGAAAGGGAAGAGAAGCAATAAAAGCGACAGCTCCAATACTCTCACAAGTACGCCTGAACGTCTATACGCAAACCCCACGCATAACACAACTAAAAATTTCCCAGAAGTTTTACAGTACACTTCTCACACTAGCGACAACATTTATTCACATTGTTATGCGTCTACGTAAACCATTGGTCACTTTAATTCTGATGCTCCATTTTTTCCTAACAAGCTAATGTAGTCTATCATTTTTAAGCTATGGCGTCTCATTTGTATATAAGGATTATTCTCGCGCAGTTGATTATCAAATCCCACAGACAGAATAATTCCCTTCAAAGTTTTCTTACTAACTTTGATGTGAAATGAAAGCTGTGACGTATTCCCTAAGTTAAAGTTTCTTTGTGTTGTCCACTACCGTATGTCGCAGTATTTTCTGCCTAATAACACATATATCCATTGGTCATGAAGCCATTTCTGTGAGCACTTTGCTTCTCCATCTTAGGGGTTAATACTTGAATCCCACTCCACTCGCCTTGTCTCTCTACTTCCTTAATACGCACACTGTCGACTTGTTCAACTTCAATATTTCTCTTTGTCTTTCCTTTCAGCTCTATCACCCTTCTTTATTTCTCTCTCGGTGCCTAGTCACGTGAGCGGGCTAATGTGTGCGACTCTGAAGTTAAATAAGAGCTACGGTATAACATTTCCAGTATATACTTAGTGCCACTAAGATTTTTGCTGCACTCATACGGGCGCGAAATGTCCGATCGATAACATTATATACTCTATTTTAGCTTCCACTTACATATAATTTCATCTGCTGCTTCTCTGAGTTTAAAAGATGCAGTGTCAAGGACGACATTCCAAGAGTTTCCAACTCAGTCGCACCCAGCTTTTGATATTTATCCGTCGCCATTACTCGTTGCGTGTTAGTAAACGATCGATTTCACTTTTTTCACCTAAGTCTACGGTAATTAACATAAACCATTGCCTTGACTCCATAGCAGACTCAGTGCGAACGCGAGAGAAAAATAAACCAAAGCATTTCCTTTTCTGTAGAAGGTGATACAGTTACTCCTACCGATCTCATTTTATGTAACCCACAAGGCCTAACCACAGACAACATGCTACTCTGCCGGGAACATCTTTATATTGCAAACATAGTTCATACCCCGTCCGTTTGGTGTTTAAAACATTATTTACTTCACTTTTGCCTCATTTTAAGCCTTAATTTCTTGTTGCAGTTGCTCCTACCAAAATTGTCCGATGCAGCCCAACAAACGTGTGAAGTCGTCATAAGGTCGATATTCCCCTGTTGGCTTACAGCGTGGCACTTATATTCTGGCAAAGGATTCTGGCACACACGGCAGGTGCTCTAGTCCGTTCACAAAACATCAACGCTTTGAATCATTTACCTACGTCCGTCTACCATGTAACTAAGTTAATATGAAGTGCCTAGTGACTGGGTGTAAGAAAGGCCAAAATTATTCCTTAAACCAAGGTAACAGTGAAGTAAAGAATGTATTAAACATCGAAATGGTAGAGTATGTACTCTAACCTATTCGTAACACAAGCATGTTCCTTTCAGTGCAAAGTGACGCATGTGATTAGGAGCCTGGGTTGTATAAAACGAGATCAGTAAGGGCAGTTGAATCATACATACACCTGAACTCATTGTTCATTGTAATGCAGAAGAAGAACTGTAGTTGAGTTTTTTCTTGTATATTTTGTTGCAATATATATATTACAACATGCGTGCACACGCGGCACAACCAGTTCATGCTTATGATCGGGAAGGAAGTGGGTCTTCATTTTGTTCCATTTCCTGTGTCTCACACTTGGTTTGGCAAACGATCAGGAGTCGATTAATGACTGTCTCATACTCTTTTTCTGTTTCCAAGTGATACAATAATGAACATACAATCCAGCCAGCTTAGCATGTTAGTGTATCGTCTGAAACATAATGACAGCTCTCTTTCAACACAGATAAATATTTTTTCATAAATAATATATTGCTGCTTAAACTGGTGAGCCAGAAGATTATGCCCACTGGGCTAATGGCATGTTGATCCACTTTTGGTACTCAGTCCGTTAGCAATTCTACATGGCATGGATTCGCTAAGTCCTTCAGAGGTTTCCGGAGGTATGCACCACCCGATGTCTACACACTGGGCACGTAGTTCCAATAAATTACGGTAGTGTGCATTGTAGATGTTCTTCGAAAAGATGAATTTGTGGCCACATCAGCATAAGTTCGATATCATCCTTCTCAAACCATTATAGCGCCGTTATGTCTTTATCGCCGTCGGGGAAGACATCAAGCATGGACAGATGCAGGTGGCCCACAATAGCGTTTACATAGCCAACAGTCGTTGAATGCTACCAAAAGCGCTATGGAAGGCGACGCGAATGTCGCCATAGCATAATAGTGTCCTCATCTGCCAGCATCCATGGTGCGGAAATGCTTCGAGTGGCTGTTCTCCTGGATGCCCACAATGCCTCCATGTGGTGTAATGTTTGGGCTCACCACTATAAACAATTCTGTTATCTTCCATTTTACTAATTCTATACTAGTTGTATCAGAACATGGTTCAGAGATGTACACCAAGACTGCACTTACGTACATAGGGAACCAATATGAAAACAATACAAGGGACAAAGTTCAGGATGACGTAGAATGATTTATAAGATGAAGAGGCGACAGTTAATCCTCTCTGCATGTCTAAACTCCACTCGAGTTTCTTAATAACTAACATACAGTATGATTCAAAATTGTTCAGGAGAGTTTTTAATACCATAATACTGGGCTATATCGCTTTCGCCCTACTCCGCACAATGATGCACGATTTCACGTTCGGTAGGCCACGAATGAAATGAGTAGCTAAAATAAGGAGACCTACAGCAACTGGTGTTCGGATGGAGTAGGTCGATTTACTTGTAGTGACAGATTGATCTACAGAGCAGCCCGAGGCATAGGTTAGGTTGAAAGATGATAATTTGGTATCGAGTAGGCGAAATCAACGAACGTGAATGTCAAACTAAAATTGTGGAAACCGATTGACCTTAGCCTAATATTTGCGTTCACGCCATATTTCATTCGAACGCCAGTTCTACTTAACTCATTTTAGTTGCTCGTACAGATGAACAGTTGCTGCGTGTCTGCGAACGTGAATGTCTCGAGCAGCCGAAAGAAACTCTGCACAAAAATTTGATGAGTGGCTGCAAAGGTGGAAAAGTGAATGGGAAATTATCTGTAGGAACTCAAACAGCGAGGTACTGAACACAGTCTCGTAAACTGACTTTATGTCTTTTGTGTAGCTTTCCTTGTATTTTTATGTTTACAAAATATTTCTCCAATAAATGCATGAGCGTACATTGTTCTCGCCGTTGTAGTACTATAGTTTTATTTTCCCTATTGTTTCACAAAAAGTGATTTTTGTCGTAAGAGTCTCACCAGACGATTGTTAAAATAGTCTACATCTACATCTATTCTCTGGAAGCCACCTTATGGACTACGGTGGACAGTAAACTATAGAACGCAAGTATCCCCCCGTTTTCATGTTCGGTTCACGTATTTACGAGAAAAATCATTGTCGGTTTATCACAGCATGGGACGGAATTTCTCTGAGTTTCCCGTCGATGTTCTCTCGTACGTTCACTGTGAGATGAGATAATAATATTTCATGGAATGTACTGTAAGGAGTTTGTTTGGAAACTGCTGTTTTCTTGTGTTATGCTGTTCTCTGTACTCTATTTCATTTCGTTCTGATTTCAATTCTTTTCATATTTGTTGGTACATTTTTATTAAATCGGTCCCCGAAAGGGCGCGGTACTAATATGTTCCAAAAATCCGCCCGCGAAAACGCGATTTTTCAGTTGGTCGTATTTCGGGTTCTGTTGATCGCAGAGATACAGGATCATGTGTTTTGGATAGCCCTTGGCCTAGTGACAATAATTAAAAAGAAAGGGTCTACAGACAATACAGGGTCAAAATTAAACATTGCACGCTTCCTACAGCCCAGGCAAATTGAGAAAGTCTGTTGGTTCTTTTGCATTAGGTGTGGTGTGGGGTAGAGCGTAGACTGCTTATAAATCATTTTTTCGTGGGCAGTTCCTGAGAAAACCCCAAAAACCATAATTTTTTGGTTCAAATGTACCGGTTGTGATGGTGCCCACTTCCGTACTTTCTACTCATGGCAAATCGTTGAAATTTGTACCGCATGTTCTAAGATGAAGGTCTCGGGTAACGTAGAAACTTTTTCGATGTCATGATCCGTTACCGAGATCCAGAGGTGCAAATTTACCGCATTTATGGAGAAAACGTGGGCCGAAATTATTCAAATGACTAACAATAGGAAACGACTCAAATTGTTACTGTACAATCTTTAGACATTTATCTAGAAAAAGCATTTTCCCATTTTCGAAAATCTTTTTCGGTTATCAAGATACACTCAGGTAACCATGGTTTTTATATACCAGCAGTACGAATTTCGGGGATGGTCACTTCTTTGATATCTATTCATAGCACATCGTCAAAATTTATGCCATGTGTTCCGAAGATGATGCTGTCGGCGAACTTTGAACCTTTTTTCGACATCATTATCCAGTACCGAGATCACTAGATTGAAATTTTCCGTTCTAATGCACGTAAAATATTCACGTAATGTCTGATCTGAGATGTAAATGTAGTTTTGATTGACATAGTGAACACCTGGTAAGGGTTCTAGGATCATTGCAAGGGTTCTGAGGTCAGCAAACTGTTTTAGTCGCCATTTTTTCACGAATAAAAATTAACGACGCGCTGTCTCTGTATAATGGTCTTTTCAGGCCTATACAGGCTGTCTTGAGCTGAAAATTGCTCGGTGCTGCCACTTGGCGGTGTAAGCGCCTTACAGAAAATTGTATTGTCATACGAAATTCTTTATATAAGAAGCAGTCAAATGAAAACGAAACAGACAGAAAAAAAAACAAAGTTAACAGTTTATTATCTCAAAAATACTCACCTTAACCATTAGTAAATTTATTTAACTGAGAGACAAGACAATCAGTACCTTCATGGAAAAATGTTTGTGGTTTCGTACGGAAACATTATTGTATCCTGGCTTGCCCCTCTTCATCCGAAGCAAATCGACTGCCACGAATGTCTTTCTTCAGGACTCCAGAGATACGGAAACCATGTGGGAGAGATCGGGACTGTATGGAGTATATGTAATGGCTTCGTAGCTAAACTTCTGCAGCATAGTGGAAACAAAATTGGCAACATTTTGGCGGGCATTATCCTGCAACAACATAATGCTGTCCGCCAGTATTGTTGGCCGTTAAGACTTTATGGCGCGTTTCAGTTTCTGCAAAGAGTCCATGAAGCCCTTATCTCCCTTCATGAGAGTTCCATATTTTTAGCCATGAAGGAAAATATCGGTGGCTATCTGCTTCAGAAGAAGGGGTGCACGCCTGGGTACAGTCATGTTTCTCAAAGAATTTGCAAATATTTTTTCATGGACACAGTGACAGTATCGCACAGTGGCATAAATGTATTAACAGCTATGGTGATTATTTTTGAAATAATAAAGAGTTTGTTTACTATTTGTCCATTCATCTGTCTCGTTGAAATAAAAACGGTTTGTTTACAATTTTTCTATTTCTCCAAAATGGTTCAAATGGCTCTGAGCACTACGGGACTTAAATTCTGAGGTCATCAGTCCCCTAGAATTTAGAACTACTTAAACCTAACGAACCTAAGGACATCACACACATCCATGCCCGAGGCAGGATTCGAACCTGAGACCGTTGCGGTTGCGCGGTTCCAGACTGTAGCGCCTAGATCCGCTCGGCCACTTCGGCCGGCTATTTTTCCATCTGCCCCGTTGAAATAATAGACAGTTTGCTTACTATTTTTCCGTCTGTCTTGTTTTCATTTGACTGTCACTTACGTTTCCAAAGCAGACACCTCATTTTTTGGTATACTGCAAGTGTAGCCGAAAAATACAGTGCACTTTTAAGTAATGTAGAGTAAAGTGAACTTTGCTTGGAAGGAAGGGGATCTTGCAGTTTGCATTAGCCTCATGTTATGCGTGCTGCTTTGTTGTTTGTATGTGTCAAAGTATATAGATGTGTCGAAATATGTAAACAAACTTTCAAAACTTCATTGATCTGCAGAATTTGTTTTAGAAAGGCAGCACACTCTGCTCTAGCAGGAAAAAGAAGGGAACCAGCTGAAAAATGCTTCTGTCAGAGCTCAAAAAGGCGAGTATGGTCTTCTTTAAAAGGCTCTGACTGACAAGTGGGGAACCGTTTCCCTCAGTTCTCATCTCACCTTCCTCACCAAAAATTGTGGACTGCGAGCGTATTTGCACTTATACGAAACTTTCCTGGCAGATGAAAACTGTGTGCCGGACCGAAACTCGAGCTCAGGACCTTTGTCTTTTGCAGGCAAGTGCTCTACTGACTGAGCTACCAAAGCACGATTCAGAGGCTGTCCTCACAGCTTCAGTTCTCCCAGTACTTCGTCTCCTACCATCCAAGCTTCAAGAAGCTCTTCTGCGAAACTGGCAGAACTCGTATTCCTGGAAGAAACGATACTGCGGAGACCTGGGCTATCCACAGCCTGGGGGATGTTTCCAGAATGATATTTGGGAGGTGGGAGACGAGGTACTGACACAATTGAAGCTGTGAGGAAGGGTCGTGAGCTGTGCTTGGGTAGCTCGGTCGGTAGAGCACTTTCCCACAAAAGGCAAAGGTCCCGAGTTCGAGTCTCGCACCGGTACACAGTTTTAATGTGCCAGGAAAGTTTGATATCAGCACACACTCCACCGCAGAGTGAAAATCTCATTGTGCTGAAAGGGAGTAGCAATGAGGCAGTGACGGAGAAAAATAAAGTGCCAGTGGGAGAGGGAGAGGGAGAGAGAGAGAGAGAGAGAGAGAGAGAGAGAGAGAGATAGAGAGTGAGTGAGAGTGAGAAAGAGGAGACAGTGGTGGTGGGAGAAAGAAAGTGGCAAAGAGAAAGAGAGATGGAGGAAGATAGTAGCAGTGGGAGCAAAAGAGAAGAGACAGTAAAAATGATAATAGAAAGTTGGGTGTCGACCATTAATAGGTTTGAGGTATCCTCAATCCCCCAGAAGGCGAACTTCAACAAGAAAAAGTTTGCCCAGTTTCTCCCATGCTCTACACGAGTGTGTTTCAGTTTGCTGCTTATAACGACTCCTTTTCTTACTAGGCTAATTACTGTTCAGCTCTACAGGGCCATTATACTGAAATGTTTCCCCACACCACCTAGTATTGTCTTTCTATTTGTGTGAGTAACTGTATGTTCACTGTTGTGGGTAAATACATACAGTGTACACAGGGCGGTGTGTGAAACTGATGGCGATTACACGCTTCCGCTGTTGTAGAAATCTGCTCCAGATGCTGCAGATACCGTGTTGAGCTTAAAGTGGTAACCAAAATACGGAGAAATATTCTTCGGGGGTCTGTTGCATAGCAATCAGATTGCTTTCAGTTCTGAGAAATGTCCAGTTACTATTGTGGATTTGAATGATTCATGAAGTGACTTCTTTTCCGAAGAAAACATCGAACTATTTCACTAGAACTGAACGCTCCCGTCGGAACTGTTCTCAACTGGTGTTTATTAGTAAATCACAATAGCAGTACATCGCTGGGTGTATAATAAGACGTACCATCTTGAAATGAACAATATTTTATTGTTCTATTAACTGATTTCCTTCCATATGCACTTATATTTTACAATGTGAAACAAAAACTCGCAATGGCGTCGATTTTTTACATCACAAGAATGGCTCTCCTCTACTAAAATTACTCTTAACCAGAACAAACAAAAACTATATCCTACGAATAATTATGTGAGCGCTGACCGCCACAGAGTAATAAACAATATCTTTGTCTCTCTCTCGCACTGTCACAGCAAGTTACGCTGCATGATACATCATATATGCCCCTCTTGTGGACGAACGTTTTTGGGCAAAAACAAACACGAGCGTTCACACAACACTATATCGGTGATTGTTTATGACGCTGTATTAAAGTCCACTAGAGTATTAATGTCCACTGTATTTCTTATGATATTTTGGTATTAGTGAATGACTATCTAAATGTAAATTATTGATTTGGGTGCATATACTGCTGACAAAGCCTGTGCTGAATTCCTGATGCAGCATATATGCATAGCTTACATGCTTGCTTTTATTCATTTGTCGAGGATGGCATGAGATGTGATCAGAAACCTTTTTTATCATCATTCAAAGCTTCTGTCACTCGCCTTGGGATGTCTCAAACGGATAATCTCGCCATTCGGCCAAGCCCCACAAAGGAAAACCAAGGAAAACCTCGGGGTAGATTTACCATCCTCGTATTTCTCATTTGCAAGGGTAATTAATTGAATTACAATGGAAAATAAAAAAAAATATTTACAATATGGATTTTTTTTGTTGAATGAATTTAAACACTGTTCACAAAAGAAACACAACACTGTTAATCTTCTGTGTCTTGAGGTGAACCGTCGACGCGTTGGTTTACGTCCATCTACGATTCCCTTCTATCAGTCATCTCCGGGTAACTGATTGAATTCTATTCCCATTTCACCGTCTCCTCGTGGGTATTATGGTTTTCCGCATATGGTTAACATGAAAATAAGAGTCAGTGTAAGTTCCGTGGAAAAGGTGTTTGATCTATGCTGAGCTGAAATAGAATCTAATCTAAAGTTCTTTCTAATTCTCTGTCCTGAATTCGAAATATTCGGAAGTCGTAAGGTGTTCTTCATTTCTATCAACAACCCTAGAATGCACTATACACAAATCCAACTGGAGCTGCCGTGTCAACTTATGCTCGTCATCCTTCAGATGGACTTTAACACTTGTTGATGGGCTTATAACTGAAAAGCATTCGCTCAGTTGGTAACTTCGCGAGCAACAATTGATATAACATAATTTACATACACAGGTATGTTACAACAATAGTACAATTCTAAAGACAATGTTCATCACAAAAGATTGACACAAAGTAATAGGCGTCTTTTTAAAACTGAGAACGGTTTACCCCTTCCGAACAGCATGACTTCAGCTCAGCGAGTAAAAAAGCAAATACAAACATACATTGAGATTGTTAAGTTGACATAAGGAAAAACATCTTGCCATAGACCAGATTCATTTGAGTCACTAACCCATGGTCATTATGCATTGTGAAACCTGATTGAAATTACTATCTACTAAATAAAATTTTTTTAAAAGAAATCATTCATACTATAGCTAAATTCTCTGCATACTGAAAAGAAAACTTATCCTTACAGTGGAAAACCTATACATAATGTCTGTATATCTCTCGTACAGTATGCCTGAAAAGAAAAACTAACTACTAAATTGCAAAAAAAAAAACTATCCTAAGTATGATTCATAGGTTTAATGAAAATTCTCTAATCAATATTATTTGATAAGAATAGTATTTTCAATCTTCAGAATCTTCAGTCATCATGAAATTGCTTTAACAAGTGATGAGGATACATTCCTTTCACCTTTCCATTCTTCACATCCTTCAAAACATAAGTTCCTGGATGGGGTATTTTGGTAATCACAAATGGTCCTTGATACAATAATTGCCATTTTGTGTTCTTCCTCTGTATAAGTGAAGCCTTAGGATGAGTTTTTACTAAAACTTGGTCTTTCACTTTATATGTTTTTATTTTTCCAAGTCGATTGTCAAAATATATTTTCCTTTTTCTTGCCTTGTCCATTATATTGAGTAAGGATTGTCGTACTTTATTTTGTAGGTCTATTTTGTTAATAGCTACTTTAGGAATTGGTCGAATCCAGTCATTCTGTTCCTGTTTTCCAAACATCAGTTCGTATGGGGTGTATTCTGTCGTAGTATGTGGCATATTGTTTACAATTTCCTGAAAATCGTGAAGATAATCGATCCATTTGGGTTGCTGGTTGTGGCAATATGTTCTCATGAACCGGTTTAATTCACGAAAAATTCGTTCCACGGGATTCGCCGAAGGGTGGTACACTGATGTTAGAATTTGTTTTATACCACAACTGGCTAATGTTTGCCTCCAACGAAATCCAGTGAACATTGACCCATTGTCAGAAAGAATAGCCTCTGGTTTGCCTACTTTGACTATATAATCTTTGACCAGCTTCTTGGCTATGGATGCAGCAGTAGCTGATTTTAATGGATAAAGTTTGACATACTTAGTGAATATATCAAGAAAAGCTACAATATATTTGCATCCTCCCTTTGATGATGGTAGAGGACCACAGACGTCGACCGAAATGATTGACAGCGGTTTAGTGGGTATAATAGGATGTAGGAAATCTTTCACACAAAAATTTCCTGGTTTAGCTAGCTGACAAATTTTACATTTCCTTAACTGTCTGTGCACTTTCCTGCGAATGTTTGGGAAGTAGCAATATGCTTGAATCTTCCGAGCACACTTTAATACTCCAAAATGTCCCCAAGTGATGTGCGTGTGCAAAATTAAGTCATTCACATTCTTCTCGGGAATACACACCTTCCAATTATCTGAATCAAGATGCCCTTTGAAAAATGAGACATCGTCCTCAACTTTGTACAGTCTCTTCAGATCATCGTTTCCAGGCTTTGCTAAAGTTTCCTTTATTGAATGCCAACGAGGATCTTCATTCTGTAGTTTTTCCATGTTCTTACACATGTCAAGAAAATGTTTCCTATATATTCTATCAGTCATTATAAGAACATTAAATTCGGACGGATTGCCGGTGATGTTGATAGTTGACAAATCTCCATCTGGCATTCTAGACAGTGCATCAGCGATGAAATTATCCTGTCCGCTTAGGTATTTAATTTCAAATTGAAACTCTTGGAGTGAGAGCGTCCATCTTGCTAATCTTGGATGTAATAATTTACATGTCTGCAAAAAACTTAACGCTTTGTGGTCACAGTATACTGTTGTCTTCGCTCCATATAAGTAATAGTAAAATTTCTTAAATGACCAGACTACGGCCAATGCTTCCCTTTCGGTAGTCGTATATGTTCTTTCACAAGCAGTTAAGAGTCGGCTAGCAAAAGCTATTGGACAGAAAGTTGATTTCCTATCTATCATCTTTACTTGGAAGAGGCATGAACCTATTCCAATTTCCGAAGCATCTGCCATTAAACCGAATTCTTGGCTCATATCCGGATGATATAATATTTGTGAATTGACTAAGGCATGTTTTATTGCTTCAAATGTATTCTGACATTGTTGCGTCCACACCCACGGAGTATTTTTTCGCAACAAGCTGTACAACGGTTCTGCATTAATAGAGTGGTCGTGAATGAAACGCCTGAAAAAAGAGACAACTCCGAGGAAGCCCTTTAACTGTCTTTTTGTTGTTGGAACTGCAAAGTTTTTGATTGCCTTTAGTTTCTCGGAGTCCGGTAAGATGCCTTTTCCATTTATAAGATGACCCAAAAATTTGATTTTATCTCGAGCAAAATGGGACTTTTGCAGATTTGCGGTTATGCCCGCTTCCTTGAAACGTTCTAACACTCTTCTCAATAAATCAACGTGCTCCTCCCATGTGCTCGTAGCTATGAGCATGTCGTCCACAAATAAAGTTAAATTGCTTCGAAGTGCAGGTCCCAATGCATGATCTAGAGCATTTATAAAAACTCCTGAGCTCACGTTTAGCCCAAAAGGTAAAACCTCAAATTGATAGCTTCTACCTGCATGTACAAATGCGGTGTACTTTTTTGATGGTTCGTCTAGAGCCACCTGCCAAAATGAACTTCTCAAATCAATATTTGTTAAGTATTTCATCCCCTCGAACTTTTGAATTAGCTCATCGATGTTTTCCGGGTGAGTTCGCACGGGCATGATAATCTTATTTATCTGCCGTGCGTCTAGCACGAGACGAACTTTTCCTGCCTTTTTCGAGACAACATGAAGCGGACTACAGTATGGACTCGTCGAAGGTTCGATCAGATCCCATTCAAGCATCTGGTGGATTTCCGCATCAACTGCCTTTCGTTGGTGCCACGGTACTGGATAAAAAATACGGCAGAAAACTTGGTGTGGTATCACATCTAAATGGCATGTGTATCCCTTGATTACACCAGGTCTTTCTTGAAAGGCTTCATGATATTCCTGTAGAAGATCATATAATTGCTTTCTTTGATGTTGTTGCAAATATTCAGGTTCTTGTACCTTTTCATATACCATATCTTCAGGGTTTAAAACTGGTTGCAAGTAATTAATTTTGTAATACCTTACAGGTTTGCTATGTATCCACTTTATTTGCAGCTTTCGTCCATGACAATACTTTCCATGGGTACTATATTCCCTGAGAAGATTCACTTGATGTTTGTGATCCATTGTTGTAAAACTGGCACGGCCTAGAGAAAAATCGATATGCCAATTTCTCTCTCTAAATTCATCTATACCCAGGATACAGTCCTCAACCAATTTTTTTATTACAAGGAACGTGCAATTTATAGCTACATTTCCTATATCTAACTGGAGTTGAGTCTGCACTTTAACCTGAGAAGACTTATGACCAGTAGGACCTACAATTCTACAACATTGAACAGGAAAAATCGGTGGATTTGCTTTCTGAAGTATTCTTTGAAATAACTTCTCAGAGATGACATTTACTGCTGCTCCTGTATCTAAAGTAACTTGCACAGTAATGCCTTCAATCGCCGCCTGAATTTTCGCAACAGGTACAGTGATATGTTCCTCTTGACAAGGCATCATATCGTGCTGAAGTTCTTCTATTAATAATCTGCCTTCATTGTACCGGAAAAATTTGACGCTCGAATTTTCGCCCCTGAAAACTTCCTCGACTGCACCGTCGGGGCTTCTGACAGTCGAGTTTAGTTTGACGATTGTCCATTATTGGTAGATGTCTGCTCCATTACGTCGGTTATTATTGGTGGTTGATTTCTCAATTCATTTGCATTATCATTTGGTACCCAACCTGAAGTTTGTGGTTGGTTGTGATATTCATGGGTTGGTTGCTGATATCGGCGTTTTTGCTGATAATTCCCTTCTTGATAGTATCCTTTCCTCTTCTTATTATTCTTCCTCCATTTCCGTTTATATGTTTGTTCACATTGTTGGTCATGATTACACTTGTCGGGACTTTCGTTAACAAATTTCACGTTTTTCTGGAAATAATTCACCTGTGGGTTTGGTGAATTGTGTGCAAAAGGTTTGTTTCCATACTGTTTGTTGTTACTATTGTATTTGTTAGGTTGGTAACTTGGTTGGTTATAGCGCATACGAGATTCTTCGAACAGAATGTCTATTGAATCCAATGTGGCTAGAAAATCTTCCACATGTTGTTCAGGCACATGTAGAAGTTTTTCCTTAACTTCAAGTGGAAGTTTGCCCTTTAATATTCGAATGATATCCTGCGTCGGGATTGGTTCATTCCAGTATTTACTTTTATTTATATACTTCTCGAAATACTTTCTTAAAGATCCATTTTTGAAAGAAAAAGTTTGTGGGTCAAAAACTTCCTTACGTAGTCTTTCTTGTACACCTTTATTCCAGTATTTGTGCAAGAAAGCGCGTTCAAATTGGTCATAATCTTGACACCAATCGGATGCTTCTGACGCCCACATCGATCCATCTCCATGTATGAATCCTGCAACGTACATAATTTTTTGTTGCTCAGTCCACATTCGCGGCAATATCCCTTTAAATTGCTTGATAAATACCACGGGATTGATCGACTTCCTTTCGGGAATAAATATCTGGAATTGACGATATTTAAGCATTTTTTCTTCATTCATAGTCACAGGTGTATTCTGGTGGCTACTACGCGGTGAATGATAATCTCGATAATTTGTTTCTGGTTGATTACGTAAATATGCACTAGTACATGGACATTGTTGCATGGATTCGGTTTCACTGGTTTCATCAGGAATAATGTCTGCTTTTGATAAACTGCAAGTAGTATGTGCCCCTCTAGTATTAACTAGACCTTGCTGGCATGCTTTTAATGTATTTTCTATCTTTGCTTTCCAAGCAGGAAATTCATCTCCTATATTCTCCTTAATCTCTTTAACTTCTGCTTTAAGTTGTTCTTGTGCAGCTTCGTTGTTAACTTGCAGGTTAGAAACCGTTTCTTTCAAGGTTTTGTCAACATAATTTCGCACTGTCTCGGTTTGCTCTTTCGCCCAATCTTCAATGTCCTCAGAAAATGCGATCTTATGTTCATTGAAAAGTTTCTCTATGTGTTTCTCGCCTTCGAGACTGAGAGTGTCTATCCTCCGAGTAAGCTCAATGACAGCTTGCTCGTTATCGTGCTTAATTGTATTCACGTCTTGCGCAATAGTGTTCTGTACATGAATAACTTCTTGCACTTGATGATTTAGTGTATCTTGACGACATAAGATGTCTTTGTATTTGTTTGTTAATTCCTGATACTGTTGTTCTTGTGTAACTATGAGTTGTGCCTGACTGGTAATCAAGTGACTCTGCTTTGTTTCCAAACTCTGGAATTTTTCAGTAATCTTATCATTTATTTCCATCACAAGAATGGCTCTCCTCTACTAAAATTACTCTTAACCAGAACAAACAAAAACTATATCCTACGAATAATTATGTGAGCGCTGACCGCCACAGAGTAATAAACAATATCTTTGTCTCTCTCTCGCACTGTCACAGCAAGTTACGCTGCATGATACATCATATGCTGTAAGGGGCCAAAATCTTGAACAAATCATCCACAAGGACATATGGAGAGAGGAGACAATGGTGGTTGAGGAGAATGACAGCAGACTGTAAGTGGGACGAGATGGCAGCGGGAGCTATAGACAGTACTAAAACAATACAAGAGAGAGGGATGAAAATAGAGACAGTGGTATAAAGAGATAAGCTCCAATAGGCGAAAAAGGATACAGCGGGAGAGAGACGTGTATAGGCAGTGGCAGTGAGAGAAAGATGCCGAGAATGAGAGCTTAACTACAAAGAGTGACTGGATAAAATGATTTAGAATTGTCTGTGTTAAAAGAGCAGGATTATGTTCGCATGCAACATTTTTGGTGGGAAAGGCGGAATGACGTTTGAAGCAGCTGGTTCCCCACTTTTCTGTCAGATATTTTAAAGAACAGTATACTAACGTTTTTTGTTTTTTTTTTTGTGCTCCGATAGAAGCATTTTTTATTTTTGTAACTTGACTTACGAGTGCCACTCGAGCACAGAGATAACTGGGGTGTAAGTGCGGTTGGTGGAAGGATTATGGAATCCTGGAAGAAGGAAGTGTGTTTGGTCTTTGAGTTTTAGTAGAGGTGCCTTACCTGTGTAGGACAACGTGGAGTAGGATTTGAGACACGTAGTTGCGTGACAAAATTTGATGTTGCGTCGCCGCATAACGGCAGTGTGTTAGTGGGTTAGACCTATTTGGTGAATTTTGTGTTGTACGACTGTTTGTTTCATGCATATGAAAACTGGGGATGTACAATAGGATACTAGACAAAAGGACTGAAGCATTCAAGGCGCGACAGAGGTATTTATGGCAATTGACCACAAACAGATAAGAGAGAACTGGAAGGTATTTTGGAAACGCTTAATGATGGAGATATTCTGCATTAATTACGAGTAGTTTGGTGGCTGATGGACGCTGAATTAAGACGTATTGGAGGAAGACGTGTAAAGAACAAACAACTGTCAAGAGTTAATAACCTTATTAGAGAAAGAGCGGGATGTGTTTACGGACTATGGCATGTGAATGAGCTGGGGTAATGGAAAGATTAAAGCTTCACGTGAAAAACTGATTTAGGAACTAATTTAGAGCTATTAAATAAGTGGAAGGGCATACCATGAACTTCAAGTTGAGAGTGTAGTGGGATTCTAAATCAATGTACACATCTTCGACCATATCACTGTAAACGGACATGTACTATTCCAGGATTTTGTTTTCCCCACATTCCCACAGTCATATTCCATTGAAAAGTTTTTCACTGAGCTTTTAAGACTTTACTTTGCATCAAGAATATGCATGGACTACCTTCGCAAGCAAGACTCTGTTTTCCCAAATTTTCAAAGCAATTTGTTCCTATTGGACTCCTAGAGCAGCCACAGCAGTTACCGACGCTCCACTACAAACAGGGACAGAAACAGAGATCGGCATCCAGCGATAGTGGTGACACTAGAAACATAGGAACCTACGATAAAGAAACAGACTGCCCATGGAAAGAAACAGCAGCAACAAACTATAGTGAAAGAAACGTAATATTTCTCACACCTATTACACAAAGAGCAGTTACCATATAAAAATCAGTTAGATACACCAGTGAATGTTATAGTTAAATTATATAAAAACAAGGGTAATAAAATAGTTTCTTAATGCTGGTGAAATCACACGGACTGTAGCAAGAGTGAAGTTCTTATTCAGAAACAGCGAAAACGTAAAACTTTCTCATTGGCAGCACTTTTAGAAACAATTACACCCAGTGTTCTAGATGCCTAACAGAGTTGCAAAACTGGATAATTTGACACTGGACGGTGAGTAATGAAAACTTATGCCTTACATCACATATGAACAAGATTAACCGAGCGCTTGTCTGGCAGGCAACCATCAGGTGGCGACAGCGCCACCCCATTGCTTGTGTCAGTTAGATGTCTACAGGGTGGTCCATTAATCGTGACCGGGCCAAATATTTCACCAAACAAGCGTCAAACGAAAAAATTACAAAGAACGAAACTTGTCTATCTTGAAGAGGGAAACCAGATAGCGTTATGGTTGGCCCGATAGATGGCGCTGCCATTGGTCAGACGGATATCAACTGCGTTTTTTAAAATAGGAATCCCCATTTTTATTACATATTCGTGTAGTACGTAAAGAAGTGTGAATGTTTTAGTTGGACCACTTTTTTCGCTTTGTGGTAGATGGAACTGTAATAATCACAAACATATGGCTCACAATTTTAGACAAACATTTGGTAACAGCTAGGTTTTTTAAATTAAAATACAGAACGTAGGTACGTTTAAACATTTTATTTCGGTTGTTCCAATGTGATACATGTACCTTTGTGAACTTATCGTTTCTGAGAACGCATGTTCTTACAGCGTGATTACCTGTAAATACCACATTAATGCAATAAATGCTCAAAATGATGTCCGTCATCCTCAATGCATTTGGCAATACATGTAACGACATTCCTCTCAATAGCGAGTAGTTCGCCTTCCGTAATGTTCGCACATGCACTGACAATGCGCTGACGCATGTTGTCAGGCCTTGTCGGTGGATCACGATAGCAAATATCCTTCAACTTTCCCCACAGAAAGAAATCCGGGGACGTCAGATCCGGTCAATGTGCGGGCCAATCCACCTGTCATGAAATGTGCTGTTCAACACCACTTCAACCGCACGCGAGCTATGTGCCGGACATCCATCATGTTGGAAGTATATCGACATTCTGTCATGCAGTGAAACATCTTGTAGTAACAGCGGTAGAAAATTACATAGGAAATCAGCACACATTGCACCATTTAGATTGTCATCGATAAAGTGGGGGCCAATTAATCTTCCTCCCATAATGCTGCACCGTACATTAACCCGCCAAGGCCGCTGATGTTCCACTTGTCTCAGCCGTCGTGGATTTTCCGTTGCCGAATAGTGCATATTATGCTGGTTTACGTTACCGCTGTTGGTGAATGACACTTCGTTGCTAAATAGAACGTGTGCAAAAAATCCTATCGTAATTTCTCTTGGGCCCAGCTGCAGAACTGTACACGACGTTCAAACTCGTCGCCATGCAATTCCTGGTGCATAGAAATATAGCACGGGTGCAGTCGATGTTGATGCAGCGTTCTCAACACCGACGATTTTGGGATTCCCGATTCTCGCGTAATTTATCTGCTGCTGATGTGCGGATTAGCCGCGACAGCAGCTAAAACACCTACTTGGGCATCATAATTTGTTGCAGGTCGTGGTTGACGTTTCACATGTGGCTGAACACTTCCTGTTTCCTTAAATAACGTAACTATCCGGCGAACGGTCCGGACACTTGGATGATGTCGTCCAGGCTACCGAGCAGCAAACATAGCACACGCCCGTTGGCCATTTTGATCACAATAGCCATACATCAACACGATATCGACCTTTTCCGCAATTGGTAAATGGTCCATTTTAACACGGGTAGTGTACCATGAAGCAAATACCGATCGCACTGGTGGAATATTACGTGATACCACGTACTTATATGTTTGTGACTATTACGGTGCCATCTATCACAAAGCGAAGAAAGTGGTCCAACTTAAACATATTGCTTTACGTACTACCCGAATATATAATAAAATTGGGGGTTCCTATTTAAAAACCGCAGTTGATATCCGTTTGACCTATGGCAGCGCCATCTAGCCGGCCAACCATAGCGCCATCTGGTTTCCCCCTTCAAGCTAGACGAGTTTCGTCCCTTGAAGTTTTTTCGTTTCATGCTTATTTCGTGAGATATTTGCCCCGGTCACTATCAATAGACCACCCTGTGTATAAATCTCAGTTAAGTGAAATTTTTGGCAACGTTACCCGTGCTCAGGTAAAAGCAAGACAGTGGATATAGCTGCGAAATTATCTGCGAAATATAGCTCTTTCTGAGAGAGCTTCACGGTAAACCAAGCTGTCATATCATGTGTTTGCGGATACATCAACTGTAGAAAAAGAAAAAAGACAGTTCCTAAACTAAATAAGGGTTCAGAATCCAGGTGAGTGAATTCATCAGTTCTGAGTAAGAAATAAAGAGCCCTGTCTAAATTTTGGTGGCCTTAGGTGTCGACAGTCTCGTAAAGCGACATCTGAGCCTTCTGCACAGGACCCATATGGTATCATTTCCACTTTATGAAGCCTGGTGTATACTACATCTACTTAGATATTCCGCAATTCACCGTAATCTGCGTCTAGGAGGGTACCCTGTACCATTACTAGTCATTTATGCTGTTCCACTCGCAGCGAGCGAAAAGCGATTTTTTTTTCTTTTTTTTTTTCAGCCGAAAACAGTGCCACGAATGCGAAAGATTACGTATGTATTACCTGAAGTCTCCTGAGTGAGCGCGCCAAGTTTGCGTCACTTCGGACAGATAACGTAGCTGCAGGACAGTTACAAAATTGCGTCGGTAGCTGATGTACGTTACTAGCAGTGTGCCGTCATTGAATTTCTCACTGCAGAGAAAAAAGCTGTGGGTAATATTCACAAACGCTCGTTCAAAGTCTATGGAGCATATGCTGTCGACAGAAGTACAGTTAGTCGTTGGGGCGCGAAGGTGAGGTCATCAGAAGGCGGTTCAGCGGAACTCCACGATTTGCAGTGCACGGGGAGACCATCCACGGCTGTCGCACCTGGCAGCCCTGACCTAGCTCCCTCGAACATCCACTGAAGGATACCATTCGTGGAAGACGTTTTGAAGACAATGAGGAGGTGAGTCACACAGTGTAGCACTGGCTCCGTGACCTGGACAAGGATTGGTACCGACAGGGCGTACACACCCGTGTTTCGCTCTGGAGGAAGGCAATAGAACGGAGATTACGTGGAAAAATAGGGTGTGTAGATAAAACACTGTTATTTCGTGTCTGTGATTCTCATTGCCACCTTCTGAAGGTGGCAGGTGTAAAATACATGGAGCGAAAGGCTATTTACAATTTGTACAGAAAGCAGATGGCAGTTATAAGAGTCGAGGGGCATAAAAGGGAAGCAGTGGTTGGGAGGGGAGTGAGACAGGGTTGTAGCCTATCCCCGCTGTTATTCAATATGTATACTGAGCAAGCAGTAAAGGAAGCACTCAAACGATTGCTTGCACTTTTGTTAGTCACTTGATTCTCCTGTTCGGAAGCTCGGTCGCTATATTAACTGACCAGGGTTCCAGCTCCATGTCTGCCCTATTTGTACAAGTATGTAAACTGTTAAAAATAAAAAAATTGGCTCACAACACCCTCTCATCCGCAGGGTAACGGTGGCCTCTGAAGCGTCCATAAAGCGATAGGTCTGTTACTACGTGGCGAAAAGACACGCAGAATGTGACAAATACGTAGCTCCGGCACGTAGCAGGCGTATGCACGAATCAACAGGGTATACGACCTACAAGGCAATCTACGGAAGGCCCGTAAATTCCCCGCTTGAACTCGATAAACTCCCACCTGGTGTGAATATGAGCGAAGTAAAGGGATTCGCCCGCCGTCTTAGTCAATTTGGAATCAGGTTAAGCAAAAGAATGCCAAAACTACTCCAAGACAGCTGCAGTGTAGGAACAAAGGGGTGACGCTTCCGCAGTATAAACCCGGGGCTCTTGTGCTGCTCCAAAATCAAGCAGTTAGTAAGGGAAGTGCTAAAAGTTCACTCCTCAGTATGAGGACCTTTACTCTGTTTTACGAATGACATCCCCCGTAAATGAGGAAATTCAGTTGTCTCATCATACTGCGACAGTGCATGAAGACTGGCTTAAGCCGTACCACGGCCAAGCTACGCCACCGATAGCGTTACCAGCTAGCTCTGCTCAAAACAAGCGTGTTGCTGCAAAAAAAGAGTAAAAAATGACACGACACTGCCTTCATATCCTCGCTACGTTCTATGAAATAGGCACCCTTATGCCTTAAGGTGTAAGGACTTGCTTTGTTGTGTAAACAGAAAAGAAAATATATTGTCATACATATAGTAGAGTATAAAAATGTGAGAAATAATTTATGTACAGGCATGAGGAAGTCTGGAGTGCCAGTCTGAATTTTATCAGGCAGACAGATATAACTGCAATAAAGGTGCATGCTGCTGCACAAAATGGCAGAAGAAGATTTTTGCTGTAGAATAAATCTCAACGTTAGGGGTTAGTAACTAGACCCAATTAATCAGAAAAGGCTGTGATGGTATTATTAGGCCTATGACAACATTAACTATGGGGTCAAACGGATAGCAGCTGTTATGCTATGCATGACCGTGACTGTATGTGGCAAAGCTCTGTACTACGGAAGATAGGTTTCTAAAAGTTCTACTGCATTTTTTCCGTTTGGTCTAAATGATTTTAAGTTGAACACAACGCAGTTTTGTGACAGAGAGTTATTAGATAGGGGTGATGAATGTAACAAAACAAATTAGCCGCTCTAATATTACAGAGTCCCTCTCAATATGTTTACCAGTGGTTAATTTCACAAGCGCAATTACGTTCTATACGAGCTTCACTTAAATGTCAATGTACACGCAAAGTATATCAATTACTTTGTGGTAGGAAATCTGTCAATTTTCCAGAATGAGGTTTTCACTCTGCAGCGGAGTGTGCGATGATACGAAATTTCCTGTAAGATTAAAAGTGTGTGCCGGACCGAGACTCGCACTCAGTACCTCACCTTTCGCGGCCAAGCGCTCTACCAACTGAGCTACCCAAGCGCGACTCACGCCCCGTCCCCACAGCTTTACTTCTGCCAGTACCTCGTCTCCTACCTTCCAAATTTTACAGATCTCCTGTCAACCATGCAGAACTAGCACTCCTGAAAGAAAGGATATTGCGGAGACATGGCTTAGCCACAGTCTAGGGGATGTTTCCAGAATGAGATTTTCACACTGCAGCGGAGTGTGCGCTGATATGAAACTTCCTGGAAGATTAAAACTGTGTGCCGGACCGAGACTCGAACTCGGGACCTTTGCCTTTCGCGGGCAAGTGCCTCTAAGGTAGGAGACGAGGTACTGGCAGATATAAATCTGTGAGGAGGCGGCGTGAGTCGTGATTGGGTAGCTCAGTTGGTAGAGTACTTGCCCGCGAAAGGCAAAGGCCCCTAGTTCGAGTCTCGGCCGGCACACAGTTTTAATCTTCCAGGAAGTTTCAGTCTGTCAATTTTATTTTTCCCATGCGATGCTCAGTGACACTCAACGGGTTTATTATAATGACCTGGCTGAATAAGACTCGTCCAGGAAGATAGAGAGCCGAACTGTCACATCGGTTCCCCTGACATATAGCAAGCCTGACACTATGCTACCGCACAGGCAGTCTACCACACAGGTAAGTGATGACCCAATTGACACTTTAGAACACCGAGAAAATAAGATTATATTTTTGAACTAGTACGTTTCATTAACTGAAGAAGCAGACACCCACATCTAAACAGCAATTTTAGTTAGGAAGACTTACAGTTAATTCAAATACAACAGCTGAAACAATTAATACCACGTAAAGAAACTGCATTTGTTCAGATAATTTGGAAAACCTATTCTGAAGTAGGTGACATAGTTTAAACCATTTTAGACGCCTTTAACGAGTTGTTTTGCAAGAAATTAGTCTCAAACAAATTTTCCACACTCAGTAATCCATGCCATAGGGACCAGTTTATGAACCAAGGACTCAACCAAGATAAGTCTATTCTCGCCAGTGCCGAGTGATGTAGTACAGTACCACAAGGGATATTACGAGAAACATGTGTTCGCACTGCTCGCAGATTGACTACATAGAAAACGCCTTAATGTTCTCCCGTTAGGACACAAGCTGATAATATAAATAAATTTTGTGAGAGACGTCATACACTTGCACGAATGTGTATGGCGCGGGTTCTCGCCTTCTCCATTGCATGGAAGCCATCATCAAGAATATAGATGTCACGCGGAATCCCGGAACAATGGACGACGTACGTATTTGTTCGGCCACGCCCTATACTCGCATGTGTGCGACTAGGAGGTAAACAAACTGCGACCTGTCATCCATTCCTAATACTACCACCCCATAGGAAGAACACGATTTCAATTCCATCATAGTTACTTCGTAATGTTCTTCTTCGAAAATAATGGAAAAGAAACAGTAAAATGCAAAGATTTAATGACGAATTGGTCACATATTTAGAGTAATGTTTGACACATGTACATCAGGTAATGTCTTATGCCACAGTCGTATACCGAACGAATTGTTAATGGCTCATTTCCTGAAACGTTCAGTTCTCTTTCGAGACTCTCTAGAAACCCTTTTGCATAACAAGGTTTTACTGCGTCACAAAAGTAATTTTATTTCGCCATTTAATTCCCTGGAACTAACACTATGGTCAATTTAGGTGTTGGTTAAACAGATTTCCATCACCTCGGTTCCTAGAGTTCCGGAACCTGTACAGAAAATTGGAATAGAGATCAACATAAACATCATTTCCCCTCTTTTTTTGCTCATGAAAACCACATATTGCATGTTGTACCACCATACAGCGAGATCTTCAGAGGTGGTGGTCCAGATTGCTGTACACACTGGTATCCTTAATACCCAATAGCACGTCCTCTTGCGTTAATGCATGCCTGTATTTATCGTGGCATACTATCAACAAGTTCAGCAAGGCACTGTTGGTCCAGATTATCCCACTCTTCAACGGCGATTCGGCGTAGATCCGTCAGAGTTGTTGGTGGGTCACGTCGTACATAAACAGCCCTTTTCACTCTATCCCAGGCATATGCGATAGGGTTCATGTCTGACGAACATGCTGGCCACTCTACTCGAGCGATGTCGTTACCCTGAAGGAAGTCTTTCACAAGATGTGCACGATGGGGGCGCGAATTGTCGTCCATGAAGACGAATGCCTCGCCAATATACTGCCGATATGGTTGCACTGTCGGTCGGAGGATGGCATTCACGTATCGCACAGCCGTTACGGCTCCTTCAATGACCACCAGCGGCGTACGTCGGCCCCACATAATGCCACCCCAAAACAGCAAGGAACCTCCATCTTCCTGCACTTACTGGACAGTGTGTCTAAGGCGTTCAGCCTCCAAACAAGGCTCCGAAGATTGTCTGGTTGAAGGCATACGCGATACTCATCGGTGAGGAGAACGTGATGTCAATCCTGAGCGGTCCATTCGGCGTGTTGATGGGCCCGCCTGTATCGCGCTGCATGGTGCCGTGGTGGCAAAGATGGACATCGCCATGGACGTCGGGAGTGATGTGTTGCGGCCACATGTAGTTACGCATCATGCAGTCTATTGCGCTCAGGTTGGGTCGTAACACGACGTCCTGTGACGGCACTAAAAGCATCATTCAGCATGATAGCGTTGCTGTCAGAGTTCCTCCGAGCCAGAATCCGTAGGTACTGGTCATCCATTGCAGTAGTAGCGCTTGGACGGCCTAAGCGAGGAATGTCATCGACAGTTACTGTCTCTCTGTATCTCCTCCATGTCAGAACAACATCGCGTTGGTTCACTCCGAGACGCCTGGACACTTCTCTTTCTGAGAACCCTTCCTGGCACAAAGTATCAATGCGGACGAGATCGAACCAGGTATTGACCGTTTAGGTATCTTTGAACTACAAACGACATGAGCCGTGTAGTTCCTTCCTGGTGGAATAACTGGAACTGATCTGCTCTCCGAACCCCTCCCTCCAATGGATGCTACTCGTGCTAGGTTGTTTACATCCTTGGGCAGGTTTACTGACCTCTCTGAACAGTCAAAGGGACTGTGTCTGTGACACAATATCCACAGTCAACGTCTATCGTCAGGAGTTCTGGAAAATGGGGTGATGGAAAACTTTTTATGATGTGTGCAATTCTGTCCACCCCGCTGAGTCACCCGATTCCTAACCCTCCAGGTGTCTGGCATTTTTTTATCCGTCATTTTGGTGTAGGTGCTTAAATGGAGGTCCGTGTATGAGCAAGGGCCCTGCCATTATGCACAACTTTGTCATTCGCCAGTTACGAGGAAGATAAGCGGGCCGGCCGGGATAGCCGAGCGGTTCTAGACGCTACACTCTGGAATCGCGAGACCACTACTGTTGCAGCTTCGAATCCTGCCTCGGGCATGGTTGTGTGTGATGTCTTTAGGAATTTTTTTTGGTCATCAGTCTACTGACTGGTTTGATGCGGCCCGCCACGAATTCCTTTCCTGTGCTAACCTCTTCATCTCAGAGTAGCACTTGCAACCTACTTCCTCAATTATTTGCTTGACGTATTCCAATCTCTGTCTTCCTCTACAGTTTTTGCCCTCTACAGCTCCCTCTAGTATCGTGGAAGTCATTCCCTCCTGCCTTTACCGAGCGAGGTGGCGCAGTGGTTAGCACACTGGACTCGCATTCGGGAGGACGACGGTTCAATCCCGTCTCCAGCCATTCTGATTTAGGTTTTCCGTGATTTCCCTAAATCGTTTCAGGCAAATGCCGGGATGGTTCCTATGAAAGGGCACGGCCGATTTCCTTCCCCATCCTTCCCTAACCCGAGCACGCGCTCCGTCCCTAATGACCTCGTTGTCGACGGGACGTTAAACAACACTAACCTAACCTAACCTCATGTCTTAGCAGATGTCCTATCATCCTGTCCCTTCTCCTTAGCTGTGTTTTCCACATATTCCTTTCCTCTCCGATTCTGCGTAGAACCTCCTCATTCCTTACCTTATCAGTCCACCTAATTTTCAACATTCGTCTATAGCACCACATCTCAAATGCTTCGATTCTCTTCTGTTCCGGTTTTCCCACAGTCCATGTTTCACTACCATACAATGCTGTACTCCAGACGTACATCCTCAGAAATTTCTGCCTCAAATTAAGGCCGGTATTTGATATTAGTAGACTTTTCTTGGCCAGAAATGCCTTTTTTTGACATAGCGAGTCTGCTTTTGATGTCCTCCTTGCTCCGTCTGTCATTGGTTCTTTTACTGCCTAGGTAGCAGAATTCCTTAACTTCATTGACTTCGTGACCATCAATCCTGATGTTAAGCTTCTCGCTGTTCTCATTTCTACTACTTCTCATTACATTCGTCCTTCTGCGATTTACTCTCAAACCTTACTGTATACTCATTATACTGTTCATTCCGTTCAGCAGATCATTTAATTCTTCTTCACTTTCACTCAGGATAGCAATGTCATCAGCGAATCGTATCATTGATATCCTTTCACCTTGTATTTTAATTCCACTCCTGAACCTTTCTTTTATTTCCATCATTGCTTCGTCGATGTACAGATTGAAGAGTAGGGGCGAAAGGCTACAGCCTTGTCCTACACCCTTCTTAATACGAGCACTTCGTTCTTGATCGTCCACTCTTATTATTCCCTCTTGGTTGTTGTACATATTGTATATGACCCGTCTCTCCCTATAGCTTACCCCTACTTCTTTCAGAATCTCGAACAGCTTGCACCATTTTATATTGTCGAACGCTTTTTCCAGGTCGACAAATCCTATGAAAGTGTCTTGATTTTTCTTTAGCCTTGCTTCCATTATTAGCCGTAAGTCCTCCAAAGCTCTTTTAAATTCCGATTCTAATACTGGATCCCCTATCTCTTCTAAATCGACTCCTGTTTCTTCTTCTATCACATCAGACAAATCTTCACCCTTACAGGCTTTCAATGTATTCTTTCCACCTATCTGCTCTCTACTCTGCATTTAACAGTGGAATTCCCGTTGCACTCTTAATGTTACCACGGTCGCTTTTAATGTCACCAAAGGTTGTTTTGACTTTGCTGTATGCAGAGTCTGTCCTTCCGACAGTCATATCTTTTTCGATGTCTTCACATTTTTCCTGCAGCCATTTCGTCTTAGCTTCCCTGCACTTCCTATTTATTTCATTCCTCAGCGACTTGTATTTCTGTATTCCTGACTTTCCCGGAACATGTTTGTACTTCCTCCTTTCATGAATCAACAGAAGTATTTCTTCTGTTTCCAGAATGAAATTTTCACTCTGCAGCGGAGTGTGCGCTGATATGAAACTTCCTGGCAGATTAAAACCGTGTGCGCGACCGAGACTCGAACTCGGGACCTTTGCCTTTCGCGGGCAAGTGCTCTACCTGGCAGAAGTAAAGCTGTGAGTACCGGGCGTGAGTCGTGCTTCGGTAGCTCAGATGGTATAGCACTTGCCCGCGAAAGGCAAAGGTCCCGAGTTCGAGTCTCGGTCGGGCACACAGTTTTAATCTGCCAGGAAGTTTTATTTCTTCTGTTATCCATGGTTTCTTCGCAGCTACCTTCTTTGTACCTATGTTTTCCTTCCCAACTTCTGTGATGGCCCTTTTTAGAGATGTCCATTCCTCTTCAACTCTACTGCCTACTGCGCTATTCCTTATTGGTGTATCTATAGCGTTAGAGAACTTCAAACGTATCTCGTCATTCCTTAGTACTTCCGTATCCCACTTCTTTGCGTATTGATTCTTCCTGACTAATGTCTTGATCTTCAGCCTACTCTTCATCACTACTATATTGTGATCTGAGTCTATAACTGCTCCTGGGTACGCCTTACAGTCCAGTATCTGGTTTCGGAATCTCTGTCTGACCATGATGTAATCTAATTGAAATCTTCCCGTATCTCCCGGCCTTTTCCAACTATACCACCTCCTCTTGTGATTCTTGAACAGTGTATTCGCTATTACTAGCTGAAACGTGTTACAGAACTCAATCAGTCTTTCTCCTCTTTCATTCCTTGTCCCAAGCCCATATTCTACTGTAACCTTTTCTTCTACTCCTTCCCCTACAACTGCATTCCAGTCGCCCATGACTATTAGATTTTCGACCCCCTTTACATACTGCATTCCCCTTTCAATATCTTCATACACATTATCTATCTGTTCATCTTCAGCTTGCGACGTCGGCATGTATACCTGAACTATCGTTGCCGGTGTTGGTCTGCTGTCGATTCTGATTAGAACAACCCGGTCACTGAACTGTTCACAGTAATACACCCTCTGCCCTACCTTCCTATTCATAACGAATCCTGCACCTGTTATACCATTTTCTGCTGCTGTTGATATTACCCGATACCCATCTGACCAGAAATCCTTGTCTTCCTTCTACTTCACTTCACTGACCCCTGCTATATCTAGATTGAGCCTTTGCATTTCCCTTTTCAGATTTTCTAGTTTCCCTACCACGTTCAAGCTTCTGACATTCCACGCCCCGACTCGTAGAACGTTATCCTTTCGTTGATTATTCAATCTTTTTCTCATGGTAACCTCCCCCTTGGCAGTCCCCTCCCGGAGATCCGAATGGGGGACTATTCCGGAATCTTTTGCCAATGGAGAGATCATCATGACACTTCTTCAATTACAGGCCACATGTCCTGTGGATACACGTTACGTGTCTTTAATGGAGTGGTTTCCATTGCCTTCTGCATCCTCATGTCGTTGATCATTGCTGATTCTTCCGCCTTTAGGGGCAATTTCCCACCCCTAGGACAAGAGAGTATCCTGAACCTCCATCCGCTCCTCCGCCCTCTTTGACAAGGCCGTTGGCAGAATGAGGCTGACTTCTTATGCCGGAAGTCTTCGGCCGCCAATGCTGATTTTTTATCAGAATTTAGGCAGTGGCGGGGATCGAACCCGGGACCGAAGACGTTTTGATTATGAATCAAAGACGCTACCACTAGATCACGGGTTTTAGGTTAGTTAGGTTTAAGTAGTTCTAAGTTCTATGAGACTGATGACCTCAGAAGTTAAGTCCCATAGAGCTCAGAGCCATTTGAACCATTTTGAAGATAAGCAAATATCCAAACAATGCATGAAATATTTGAACTTTAACAGCACTGAAAAAAAATCACGTTTATGACAAAGTCTACAGTCCAAACAATACTTATTCCGGACTACCGTCCCTAACTTCGCGATCAGAACAAGATGAAACAGTTCGTTTATGTGTTAGTTCTGTGGGGACTGATAACCTCAGATGTTTAAGTCCCATGGTGCTCAGAGCCATTGTTAGTTCTGTGAGGAGTCCACTTGTAGTGGCGCTCGATTTTGTAATATAATTCTTCGAAAATGACCTGAACCGATTGTCATATGTAGAAGAGATTGTGTATTTGACACCACAGAACCAAAGATGTTGTCTGAGTGGCAGAATCGATTGTTAGTAGCGGCGCGCGGAGCGCAGTAGCAGATGCCGTTGCACTCTGTTATCTTTACGATGTAAGACTTACAGCTAGTGGCTGGCTGTAAGAATTTAGTTGTTGTTCTATGGACGTAGCATAATACAGTTTTTACAAAATGAAATGATGAATGGTATTGTTTGCGCTCACACAGAGCCCGTAAATGTTAGGCCATAGTTATTTCTATAAAAGCGTAATGTGTGTATCATTAATTTGTAAGGCTATAAGATTATCAAGAACTGAAATGATACTGATCGTTAACAATATTTATTGGCCATTGTCCATGGCAATTAGAGAAGAGTAATGAATCGATACTGTAACTGAAAGTTAAAGGAATTGGAATAAACTTGTAAGGTAATGAAATTTTGTATATTTTGTTTTAAATATGCAGCAACGCAATGTGGATTTAGCTGCATTTTACAATACCGACTCTTGAATGTAGGAACCAGGCATTTTGCATAAGGTTTAATGTATAGGTTGGTTAGGTATACCCGATTTGTAATATTTTGTGTGTTTTGTTATTCTGATACAGAGTAGTCAAATTTTGCAATCTATCTTGTCTAACGAAGTCAGGCTTTTCTCATGTAACAATCCAAGTTTTCTTAATTACATCAGTAAATGAGAATTGTACAAAAAGTGAGAAGTTCACTGATTTCGAAGTTAATGTTAAATATACCATATCAGGTTTTGTGAAGATGAAACCTTATTTTGAATACAATATTCAAACTGAAGCATTCGGTCTTAGCATATCTCCTTATCAGTGCCTCATCCTCTTCCATGTGTTAATGTTTGTAAGAGCTTCAGTGCTGGCTGCATTGCACAATGCTGAGCCAATATCCAGTATTTTGATTGGACATTTGCAAGGTTATTCATTTATCGACCAATCTACTGATATTGCTATTTGCTGTGACAAGATTGAATATTTTCTATGCCTACTGCGGAGAGCACAGAAAACCAAGATTACATCCGTTGCGACTTTAGAGCTAACAAAAAATTATTTCATTGCAGAATGAGATTTTCACTCTGCAGCGGAGACGAGATACTGACAGAAGTGAAGCAGTGAGGACCGGGCGTGAGTCGTGCTTCGGTAGCTCAGATGGTCAGTCGGCTCTCAGCCGTGGCAGCGTGCGGACGGCCCCGCGCGGAGGCCAGTGCTCCGCTGCAGGCGTTGTTTACTTCGGCGTCGTAGCTTTAAGGCTTGCGTCCGTCCACCATGAACAACATGTCGAGCGCTTACCGCCGTGCGACCCTTAAAGTTTCATTCCCAGCTGAACATGCGCGACCTCGTGCACATGAACTTGAAACGTTCATAAGTGAAGAAGTTCGTTTAGATCCTAACCACGTTATCGGAATCCATTTTTCGATCATGAGTAGTGTCGTTTATATTAAAATGACAAACACCGAGGTGTGTGAAGATGTTATTCGCCGCCATGCCAATGGACTTAAGTTCAAATACTCTGATGGTCACGTAGGAGCTGTAACACTTGAACTCGCAGAGTACGGTCAAAACACGATTAGGGTGTTTGAACTGCCTTTTGAAGTGCCGAAGGACGAAGTTGTCTCTGCGTTAGAACCATACGGTCACGTCATCAGTTACGTAGAGGAAAAATGGCAAACCTTCACGAACTACCAAGTCCTTAATGGTGTGCGTCAGGTCAAAATTAAACTGAAAAAACATATACCATCATACCTGACAATTGACGGGGTGCAAGCCATTGTCATGTACGACGGCCAACCCCGAACATGTGTGGGTTGTGGACAGGAAGGCCACGTCAGAACCGCCTGCATGCGAAGCCGCCTGATCCAGACGCCGGTCGGCGAGGAAGCGTCCCCAGCGGTGATCACTCAGATCCCTGTCACATATTCCAAGGTTGCCAAGGAAGGTAGCACCTCTACACAGAGTCTTCCGGCTCCGTTGACGTCGTCTGATCAGGTAGATGCAACCGCTACTGAGATTCCTTCTGAGGTGCCACAGCCGCCAGATCCTGACCTGCCGAATCTTCGCAGCACTGTGACTGAAAATGCTACTGAGATGGACGTTGATTCGGGAGTGGTACCTACTTCTGCTTTCCTTCAGGCTGGTCCGGAGTCAGACGAAGGCCACCCGCAATCAGACTCTGAACGACATGTTCGAAAACAAGGGTCGACACGAAAGAGAAAGAAACGTAGACGTACACCCCATGATGAATCCATTCTACGGATGGATACCAGGGATGCAGACCCGAAGATGGACGACAAACCGCTCTTTGATGACCAAAAGTCTGATGCGAACGACCCGCCACAGGCGACCACTGGCAACGGACACATCTCCTTATTGGCGTCGTTGCCCCCACAGGTCGACGTTGAAGAGAGCCTATCCGCTGAGCCGAAAACTACGTCTCCTCTCCACGTGGATGATGTGCACAGCCGATGCCCTACCACAGTATCAGTCTCCTGGGCAGACGACTTGGAGATCGAAGGGACTGAGGTGGACGGTGCTGATGATGGGGCGCTCCCATCGGTTGCGCCCGCGCCCGCAAACTCTCCACAATAGCAACCTCTTCAGCGGACCGGCAAGATCGACGACCTTTCGCTCCTGAAGAAGGAGCCCCGCCTGTGCCTGTGGGACTTCAACACCACCATTATCGTGTTGCAACGATTAACCCCGCGACCATTCGTGCGCCCCACAAACTAGCACTGCTCCGCGATATGATTTACGATGCGGACATAGATATTGCGCTTTTTCAGGAAGTGCATGTCGCCGATTTTTCACCACCACAAGGCTTCACGGTGCATCTTTCTCCCGCTTCGGACACTGGTAGTGGTGTTGCCATCATCTTACGAGAAGGTGTTCCTGCCAAAGATGTCCTATACCTCCCCACCGCCAGAGGTATGGCCCTTACTCTCTTTGGTGTACGCATCGTCAACATTTTTGCGCCGTCGGGCTGCAGCTACCGTCGTGAACGCAATGCCTTCTTCGCGAATAAGTTACACCCCTTTTTATGGGACCACACGATGACTGGGTCATGGGTGGAGACTTCAACTGCACCCAGCGACCTCAGGATCAATTGCCGCTTCACTCACCATGCGCAGCTGTGGAAACAGTCGTCAAGCGGCTACAATTTGTCGACACGTGGAGACTTGTTCACGGTGATCCTTCGGGCTTTACGTACTACACTGCGCACTCTTCTAGCCGATTGGATCGCATCTACATCTCGCGATCCCTAATTCAACACACTCGACAGGCTGAAATCTGGACTGTTGCTTTCTCAGATCATGAGGCTTACGTCTGTGATGTTGTTCTCACAAGACAGGCAGTATGGCACAGGCGTGGTTTTTGGAAACTGAACACGGCACTTCTTAATTCACCTGACTGTCGACTTCTAATAGAAGACACTTGGATCATATGTAACAGACGCCGTCCCACGTATCCGTCTACCATATCCTGGTGGATCCAGTGCGCAAAACCTGCTCTTCGAAAAACTTTGATCCGGTATGGCAAAGATGTTGTAGCCTGGAGGAAGAGCACTATGGACTTTTACTACAGGATCCTACGAGAATGCTCCACGATGCCACCCTCCCCTGAGCGCCATACAAGGATGAACCATGCTAAGGCACAAATCTCCAATCTCATGCGGAGGCATTTGGAAGGAGCGATAGTACGATCTCGTACTGCTGATCGCATGCCTCATGAACATCCATCGATGTACCATATCATCCAAGAACACCACAATCGACGCCGAAAATTGATTCACGTCTTAACAGACCAAGAAGGGCGTCGCTACGTAACCCAGTCTGCAATAGGGAATATGCTTCACGCCCACTACCAGCAGCTCTACGCCGCAATTCCACATTCCCCAGAGTTGATCGAGGAAGTCTCACAACTCAACTTCGGTGGTATCCCAGGAGATGCGGCGATTGACTTGATGTCAGAGGTGACTGATGATGAAGTCCGCGATGCGATCCAGGCAGGAGCCATCAATCGCTCCCCAGGACCCGACGGTCTTTCCCTCGAATTTTATCGCACCTTCTGTGATTTGTTAGAGTCCACCTTCACCTACATCTGTCGGGAACTGATGTCTCCGGAAGTACCTGTGCCGGACGCTTTCATGGAAGGAATTATTAATCCTGTACTTAAGCCGCATGGTGGCAACAATATCAGTGATTATCGGCCGATCACCCTCCTTAACAGTGATATGAAAATCTTCACTCGCCTTTTGGCGGCACGACTTAAAAACGTTGCCCGATATATTGTGTCGCCAGACCAAGCATCTTTGGGCGGGGATAATAACATCCGCACGGCTTTATGCCGCTACCGGGATATGATCGCCGTTACCCAGGCACAATGCCTGTCTGGGGCACTTTAGTCAAGCTTTTGATATGGTTGACCATTCGTTCCTTACGGCCGTTCTCTACCATACGGGTTTCCCAATCGCCGTTGTCACGGTAGTGATGCGCCTTCTGCGGGGTGCCTCAACCAGGATTATGTACAATGGCAGACTCACTCATCCGATAAAAATAGGTCGATCCGTACGTCAAGATTGCCCTCTATCAGCGATTTTGTACGCCTTTTCCTTGGAATCCTTGCTATGTGGACTAAGACAACGTTTGGTAGGGTTGTCCATAGATCGCTACCGATTCTGTTGCACGGCCTATGCTGACGATGTAGTCATCTGTTTACGTAATACCGACGAGATTCGAGCTGTTTTGACGTGGGTAGCGACTTATGGTGAGGCATCGGGTAGCTCTTTAAACGTACGTAAGTCACAAGTTATGTTCATTGGCACGGGAATTCCCGTGGAGTGAGTTACACCTCTCACCACCGTTGTTACTATTCGCTGTTTGGGAATAGATTTTTCATCTGATCTCCGGCGTTCAGGCACCATCAACTGCCGACGCCTCCTTTTAATGATCAGAGCAGGTCTCACGGATCCACGGATCATCACCTTCGATCCCTAGATATTCTCCAACGAGCGCGATATGTCAATATATATATCGCATCCCGAGTTCCCCATGTAGCACAAGTTCTACCTTTCCCGCTTACTGTGGCACGTCGCATGTTGGCAGCGATGGCATCTTTCGTTAGCTCTGGGCTGTTGTTCAAAGTTAACTATGCCACCCTTACTCTTCCCCGTGAACGAGGTGGCATAGGTCTGTTTCACGTGCCGGATAGAGCTCGCGCCCTATTTGTCAGCTCCCAGATGACGGTATGGACCCGTTGCCCAACGAGCCTCACTGGTCTCATCCTGTCGGGATATTCGGCGGTCTAACTGTCATCCGCAGTGATGATCTCGAATGTTCCTGCCCAGTTCCATTATACACGATACTTCTTTCTTGAACTCAGTTATCTACGCTTCACCTTACCAAGACAACTTTTACTCAAGACAAAGGCAGTATACAATGTCCTCCAATTAGGTCGTCCACCTAATCCGATTGAACAAAAGTTCCCCCAGGATGACTGGCGTCATGTATGGCGCGCGGTGTTCGCCTGTTACCTTGACACGAATGTTCAATCTGACTGGTACCTAACTGTCAATGGTAAGCAAATCAACCAATTTCGCCTTCATCGTATCCACCTCGCCCAATCAACTCTATGTTCCACGTGTGGAGTGCCAGACAATGATGAACATCGATTTGTTTGCGGACCGGCGGCGGAGGTTTGGCACTTGGTTCGTCGTATTGTGGGTTTTCTAATGCGGGACATTCCGGATCGGATTACTCCCCTTTCATTATTATTTCCGGAACGTGACTATTTTCCTCGGATAAAGACCAATACTGTGAACTGGATTCGCGGACATGCCATTCACTACCTATTTGGACAAACTGTAGACTCTGTACTCGATTTTTGGACATACCTCAATGACCGTCATTATGTCGTTGTCCGTCAGCCAAAATACAGACAATTTTTCACAAATTTCCTTGGGAGTGCTTTCCACGACCCGCCTCGCAGCTGGAATGTGTTAAGCCAAGAGAGAAGAAGGTTTCCTGTTTGAACCAATGAACATTTCTGAACAATTTAACGGAACACATCAATTTCGAGAAGACGTGACTCAACATATTACCAGCGGGGCGCAGAAGGCCTCTAATCAATTACACAACAAAAAAGAAAAAAAAAGAGAAAGAAAGGAAAAAAATAAAAAAATAAAAATGAAAACAATAAAAATAAAAATAAAATTCAGAAAAAGGAAGATTTTGTTTTGTTTGTAAGGATAGCCGTAACCTTGATTTCCCATATTTCCCCTGGTATATAGGTAGCTCTCTGGAGTAGGTTTAGTCAGGAGCCAACGCCTGAAGTGGACCAGATTTTTTTGTTATAGGATGAAAAGTGGCGGTGGCACTTAGGGGTTTTCTTTGTAGTTCCAAAAAAAAAGAAAAAAAGAAATATAAGAAAAACTAAAAAAGATGGTAGAGCACTTGCCCGTGAAAGGCAAAGGTCCCGAGTTCGAGTCTCGGTCGGGCACACAGTTTTAATCTGCCAGGAATTTTCAATTATTTCATTGTTTATTTGCAGAGAATTTTATTAGTTATTGGCAGGGCCATAGAACTGGGTGCTCACTAGACCGGGTAAATTTCAGAGGGATCGATTTTATTATGAAAATTGCGTATTGCTTTTGCAGATTAAGTCATATGCTCATCAACACATTACACAGTAAATGCGCATGGCAGAAATGTTATGCATTGCATATTCACTGACAAAAACACGAACATCGCACTTTCCTAAAGAAAGTTACGGTTCCATACTAAATCTCTGAACTTCCTGAAGTGATATTGCGTATTCGACCTTACGAAGCCATTGAGGCTATCTATTTTCAGCTTCGAAATTACTAAACACTGACTGAATATCTTTCTGTATTAGCAGAAACAGGAATTCCATGTACGCCTCCTACGTTTACCGCCAGTCACTATAGATGTTGATGCCACCTAATAAAATGGAATACTGCCGCCTACTAGTCGTGAATATTCTTAGTAACAGCCGCCTGTGGAACCGAAACGACGCACCGCCACAAGCAGCCTGGGCGGATGTACAACTGGACCATGCCTCTAGCACATGCCAAGCGCCGATAAGCAACACATTGCGCCACGAGCAAGGCTCTATAGAGCTCGCTAGCGACCCAGTGCAATCGTCTTTCAAAACTCTGCTATTATAAGCCGTTGTACATTATTTAACACGCAAGTGACGCTACATTCCTTCTTAATATGCTTACCTCTACGGACCTCGGAGTATCTACACCGGATTTACTGACGGAGGCAATGACTAAAGAGACTTTAAAAACTTTGAGCCTATAGTGAGCCCGCCTCATATGCAGCACCAACATTTTTATAAATCTTTGATAATTACTGTTGTATCCCACCACACTGGAGATACTCTTTGCATTTTTATGTCACTGGCAAACTTAAGTAACTACTGAAATCACTGACGATGAATTACATGTTGCAACACTACACCTAAACCCAATAGTGGAAAACCGATTGATATATTATTATTAGTACCATGATACACTTAACACTTGAACATGAATTAGATATTCATGATCCAAATTACTTTGATTTATTAGATTAAAGGCAGGCACAACTTACACTGTACGCACCAAGTCAGTCCAATGCTACTTTGAGAAACAGCACTGCATATTACGTTTGTTACTGAGCTCCCATCATTCGTCGCACTGCTATGAAACTTCCGATCTACACACCGTCACTGAAGGACTGTCGACGCTGACTGCGAGAGACGTCGGTACATCACAGCCGTTTGTTATAATCGCAGGTAAGTCGAGGACGATAGTGGAGTTCGTAAGGGAGCGTATGAGAGAGCCAGTAACAGTTTAAACAGATACAAGAAAACTGTTTTTCCTTACTTGTAGGACCCAACAAGCAATGATAACACGATATGCAAATATGTCAATCAGTAACCACATAGGAGGCTGTCGTTTTTGAAGTGTTCATAAGTCCGAGAGTTTGATAAATAAAAGATAACTAGGAAATTGCATCAGAACTATTACTGGAAGAACTGATTTGTCCACTGCTGCTCTAGGTACTAATAATGATTATTATATATAGCACTGGGTTACTGAGCTCCGCCATTATGTTTTTGCATTTGTGTGTATTAGATTTTATGGTTTTTTTGTATAAAGAGTGGTGGTTTTGTCCTCCCTCTGAGCTTGGCAAGAGACTCACATGCATTTTGTGTCATGCGTATACTGATATTTAATTAAAGGAACCGCGTTAATGCACCTAGGTATTGCTCAATAGCAGCGAACATGTTTTGATGAAAGTATTCTACTGGCCATTAAAATTGCTACACCAAGAAGAAATGCAGATGATAAGCGGGTATTCATTGGATAAATATATTATACTAGAACTGACATGTGATTACATTTTCACGAAATTTAGGTGCATAGATCCTGAGAAATCAGTACCCAGAACAACCACCTCTGGCTGTAATAACGGCCTTGATACGCCTGTGCATTGAGTCAAACAGAGATCGGATGGCGTGTACAGGTACAGCTGCCCATGCAGCTTCAACACGATACCACCGTTCATCAAGAGTAGTGACTGGCGTATTGTGACAAGCCATTTGCTCGGACACCATTGACCAGACGTTTTCAATTGGTGAGAGGTGTGGAGAATGTGCTGGCCAAGGCAGCAGTCGAACATTTCTGTATCCAGAGAGGCCCGCATAGGACCTGCAACATGAAGCCGTGCATTTTCCTGCTGAAATGTAGGATTTCGCAGGGATCGAATGAAGGATAGAACCACGAGTCGTAACACATCTGAAATGTAACATCCACTGTTCAAAGTGCCGTCAATGCGAGAAAGAGGTGACCCAGACGTGCAACCAGTGTCATCCCATACCATCACACCGGGTGATACGCCAGTATGGCGATGGCGAATACACGCTTCCAATGTGCGTTCACCGCCATGTCGCCAAACACGGATGCGACCATCATGATGCTGTAAACAGAGCCTGGATTCATCTGAAAAAATGACATTTGCCATTCGTGCACCCAGGTTCGTCGTTGAGTACACCATCGCAGGCGCTCCTGTCTGTGATGCAGAGTCAAGGGCAACCGCAGCCATGGTCTCCGAGCTGATAGTCCATGATGCTCCAAACGTCGTCGAACCGTTCGTGCAGATGGTTGTTGTCTTGCAAACGTCCCCGTCTGTTGACTCAGGGATCGAGACGTGGCTGCACGATCCGTTACAGCCATGTGTATAAGATGCCTGTCAACTAGACTGCTAGTGATACGAGGCCGTTGGGATCCAGCACAGCGTTCCGTATTACCCTCCTTAACCCACCGATTCCATATTCTGCTAACAGTCATTGGATCTCGCCCAACGCGAGCAGCAATGTCGCGATACGATAAACCGCAATCCGACCTTTATCAAAGCCGTAAACGTGGTGGTACGCATTTCTTCTTCTTACACAAGGCATCACAACAACGTTTCACCAGGCAACGCCGGTTAACTGCTGTTTGTGTATGAGAAATCGGCTGGAAACTTTCCCCATGTCAGCACGTTATAGGTATCGCCACCGGCACCAACCTTGTGTGAAAGTTCTGAAAAGCTAATCATTTACATATCACAGCATCTTCTTCCTGCCGGTTAAATTTCGCATCTGTAGTACGTCATCTTCGTGGTGTAGCAATTTTAATGGCCAGTAGTGTAGATAGAGTCTGCCAAATCTTTTTTGTTCATTTATAAATAACACTGTTACGGAAAAGCTTCCCTCTAACTTTAACGTCACTTGCACTGTTGTGACTGATTCAGTGATTTACTGTTTTCTCTTGTGGCGTATACGTTGTCAGGGTGTTGAATTTGAAATGGAACACTCACAACCTAAGCGAATTGCCATATTCTCCTTTAATTTCGGTTATGGCAACGATTCTATTTGAGCCGAGTTAGCGCGGATTATTTCCATAAGAGGTGGCAGTAGTTAACTGCGACAGGGAAAGTCTATCATGAGTGATTTCACTAACAGCGTTACTGCGCTAGAGGCGCATACGCAGTAGATCAGATTGTCGTAACATCATTGAGTCTCCATGACGCGTGATACTGAGGAAACGGTAAATTTTGGTGACGCGGCGTTTGCTAGTTGACATGCGGGGGAGTGTTCGTTTGTTCCTACGCTGAACAGCGTGAACTGGAATGAATTTTGATAACGTGGTTCCTTACGCCAACTGATAGTGCACGCTGCGCGTATCCATTCTGCCGGTGAAAACCCGGCGCGTACCCGTAACTGCGTGCAACTGCAGTAAGTTTTTGAGTTCCCCTCTGTATTTTTTACCCTATCGCCACGTTACCAACTCTGTTTTGTACTTCCTTCTTTTGTCGAGGACTCACCAGCCCAGAATAATGTGAAATGAGTCGCTACAAGAGCTCCGAAACTGTATCTTTTCCATCCAACAACAACGATGTACTGCTCCTCCCTTGCCGCAGTATTCTGTAATTTCACCCTGGTCTGTCGTAAGGCACGGGTGACGTCTCGGTCCATCGACCAAGCAGACGACGGATGTTTTGAAAATTGAAACAAGTTGTTCATGCTCAGTCACTAAGTGTTTGGCCAATTACAGGGAGACAACCCTCCTTTCCTTGTGTCCCACACTAGGCCTCCGACGCACATGCTATGTCCCTGATGTACGGACGGAATGCACTAGGCGGTCTTCGGCCGCATACTGGCGCCTCTGTATTCATGCGCGATGTATTCGCACGATCTCAGAGTCTTGCCTCTCAGGCTTCTCTACTGTTTTACTGCTAAACATGTTTTCATTTTTATGCCTTCTATATGTTCGGACACTTATACGATAATGTGATGTGATGCATTTTGCCCCTTAGCTAATTTTGATACTGTGAATGATAAAGTACACCTGTGCGAGATCCTCTGCAAAACTGATATCAGTCTGAAGCGGGAGTGCCATATGAATTTGTTGTAATATAACACGTAGTGCCGTTCGGTCGCACTTCAAAATTATCTGTTGTCTTATTACCGAACACCTCCTTAATACCCAACCTTGTGCTTAGAGCTCTTCCTCCCGAGCTCGTCGTCGGGAGGAGGTAATTTTAACTAGACTCCGGACAGGGGACTGTCTTTTTAGCCATCGACGTCTTTTAAGTGGCGATTCTCCCCCGCTTTGTCCCCATTGCTCTCAACTGTGGACGGCGAGCCACCTTTTACTCGAGTTCCCTTATTTTACTCCGCTACGCGCCCGTCTACAGCTGTCGCCTGATATATCTTCCACTTTAGCAGATGACACGCGCTCAGCCGATCGCGTCCTTGAGTTTATCAGTGTCAGTGAGATGACGTCGGTCATTTGAAGCTCTATTTGAGGAAAACAACCCCCCCCCCCCTCTACTCTTCTATAGTGGTTTTCTAAGCTTTCATTCTGTTTTTTAGTTTCCCCACTTTTTGAGTTTCGCTCCCATTGCTGCTGATTCCCAATTTGCTTTTTTTTTTTTTTTTTTTTTTTTTTTTTTTTTTTTTTTTTTTTTTTTTTTTTTACCTTTCCCTAGGCCACAGACCGGGCGCTAATGACCATAGCAGTTTTGCGCCCTACAACCATAAAAAACGATACACTTTGTACGCACAACACTTCACACTAACAAGTCATTCCACTTCGTTCACGGAAAATAATTTGGCTTTCTTGCTGTAATTCTACCTCTAACGTCATAGAAAAGTGAATTTCTGGCTCCTCACGATTACAACAACAGCAAAGACCACTACTAATTGATTCCCATGTTACACCTGTGATCCATTTCGGAGAACTACTTATATCAGCCTCCTGTCTCTCTCCTAGCCACTCTTAGGAAATGTACACAATTGAGTAAACGTACACCCCATCTTGCTGCTGAGTCTGTTCAAATTTTTCCGATACTTTCCACTCCGAAACCAGAACATTTTGCCGCCCTATCGATTTCCTGACCTAATGTATCGGTCGTAAAACAAACGATTTAAAGCGTCAAATTACATCCGTTTCCACATGACCATCAACTGACGTGATTTGTAAGTATTCATAACCCCACAGTGCTTCATATTCCCAATCTTTTCCACTTCGAGGTTGACACGAAGTAGTATTGTTACACAAGTGAACGTGGCTCATTCCACTGCTTGTTGTCCAAATTCATCGCTTAACGCTGTCACATTCCGCATCGCGTACGTCACTTTTTCCTTCAAAGTCATACAGGTAACTACCTACCGACATTCTCCCTGCTACCACTTATCTTATGCGAAATAAATGTTTTGCTTTGTAAGCTGGTTAAATGAAATAGTGCTAGAACTCAAAATGGCTCTGAGCACTATGCGACTTAACTTGTGAGGTCATCTGTCGCCTAGAACTTACAACTAATTAAACCTAACTAACCTAAGGACATCACACACATCCATGCCCGAGGCAGGATTCGAACCTGCGACCGTAGCGGTCGCTCGGCTCCAGACTGTAGCGGCTAGAACCGCGCGGCCACTCCGGCCGGCGTGCTAGAACTACCTCGCCCTAATGAAACTCGGTGTGTATTATTGTAGGCAACCCGTCTATTATCAGACGCTGTTGCTTCTAAAGCCTCATCAAAAAGTGAAACCTCATTCACTGAGACACTTCATTATCATCGCACTCTCATCAGCTGCTGCGGATCCTTACGATGAGGGGCTGTAGCATGTTTGCTCTGCTGAGTAGTGTAACGAAACCCCCACCCACAGCGTTAGAAAACCACTCATCATCGTCGGGTTTAATGTTTCAGCAGTTGGATATTGGACTCGGCAGTTTTAAAAGAAGAAAAAACAGCACACAACAAATTAACAATCGATTAATGCCGTACATATACATACATACATACATTAATCCTTCTTCCATAGATCACGAATACGACATTTCGTAATGATGTGTAACGTGTCACTTTAACATGTTTTCTTTACACAAAATAATTAATTAATTATTTAATTATTTTTCCAGTTACTACTTCATACAGAAGAATTCATCTATTGAGTAGAAGGAGTTGTCATTCATAAATTCTTTTAATTTGCTTTTAAATGTTGGTTGGCTATATGTGAGGCTTTTAACACTATTTGCCAAATGACCGAAGATTTTCATGGCAGCATAATTCACCTCTTTCTGTGCTAACGTGAGATTTAATCAAGAATAGTGAATATCATCCTTTCTTCTAGTGTTGTAGCTATGCACTTCGCTGCTATTTTTGAATTGGGATGGGTAACTAATGACAAATTTCATAAGTGAATATATGTATTGCGAAGGTACTGTGAATATCCCGAGTTCCTTAAATAACTGTCTGCACGGTGATCTATGGTGTGCTCCAGCTATTATTCTGATTACACGCTTTTGTGCAATGAATACTTTCTCTCTTAATGACGAATTGCCCCAAAATATGATGCCATATGAAAGCAGTGAATGAAAATAGGCATAGTAGGCTAATTTACTGATATGTTTCTCACCAAAATTTGCAATATCCTAATGGCAGAAGTAGCTGAACCTCACCGTTTCAGCAGATCATCGATGCATTTCTTCCAATTCAATTTCTCATCAATGCACACACCCAGTAAATTCTGAGTATTCTACCTTAGCAACAGGCTTCCGTTTACAGTCTATATTTATCAAAGGTCATATGACATTTACTGTACAGAATTGTATAAACTGTGTTTCCTCAAAATTTAGTGAGAGTCCATGTGCAGAGAACCACTTAATAATTTTCTGAAAGACATTGTTTGCCATTTCCTCAGCTGATTCTTGCTTCTTGGGTGTGATTACTATACTTGTATCACCAGCTGAGTGGCCACGCGGTCTAGAGCGCCATCTATGGATTGCGCGGCCTCTCCCGCCGGAGGTTCGAGTCCTCCCTCGGGCATGGGTGTGTGTGTTATTCTTAGCTTAAGTTAGTTTACGTTAGTTTAAGTAGTGTGTAAGTCTAGCAACCGATGACCTCAGCAGTTTGCTCCCTTCGGAATTCACACACATCTTTTAATTAATGCCGTGCAAAACATTGTTGCGAAGCGGAACGCTTCATGCCTTATGGCCACAAATAAATAAGTAACCATTGTGGACGCCATACCGCTGAAATGCAACAAGCCATCTTGGTTAAAAGTAGGCTGCGCTGTGCTGAAAACAATATACGGCACTCCTGACCAACGTGATTCTGGTAGTTGGAATAAAACTCTTCGACAGGTCACTTCTTTTACTGTCCAAATCCATGAAACACTTGTACGCCGGCTTGTGCAGCTCGTGCATATCGAGGACAATCGTCTCTCTACCACCAGATAAATTCGTAGTGTAACTACAGAACTAATACAAGAATAGGAGGAACTGAGGAATTCAGTCCAGCATGAACTGGTTACTATTCACCAGGAGCTATCAAACTTAACAGCTACCCTGGAAATAACTAAGGCACTACAAATTCTATTGTATAACAGCCACGCCACCCATCTACGTGCTACTGTATTGCATGCTATTATTCGGCCACCTTTACAACAAAAATAACTTATTACCCGATGATCGGTTTTTGCAAATGCTAACTAATGTCTGCTTTGACTTCTTTTTGCCAATGCAAGTGGTTTACCCCATACGGGAATAAATTCTGTCGTACTATTATTACGTTGCAAAGGTGTAGCCTACTTCTCGCGATCGGTAGACGTTTTGCAGGCGGTAATACTTTTGTCTGTCACTTGTACGAATTCTGAACTCGAGTGTTATCTTCTACACACTATTCCCGGCTTCCTGGCCAGCCACCCAGAAGCACGTCCTCTGGCAGCCGAAGGACGTCCTGATCGTTAGTAAAGATCGTCAGACACATGCAGCGACATCTCTTTATGCCTTTCAGTCTGGTACCACACTAATTGTTACATGTGTTCTAGGCTATCATTTAATACTGGAGTAAGAAACTGTGAAATTGCACTATTCCTAGAAGAGACCAAAGCCCCTCCTCATCCATACGAGGCTCGAATCTTGGTCGTCCCTGTTCGAAACAGTTAGTTGCACATCAGCATTTCTGATCAGATATCAGTCTACTCTCTTGCCTCAGACCTACAATGGATTACTGTTTAACATTTCTTCTTGCGGCATGGTTACGCCCACTGTTAGGCTTTCTACTCATTTAATCTACTCCCACAGCGCCAGTCTTAAACCTTTTGTGTTATATCTGCCTGAAATAGCTAATGTGTTACCACACCCAGACAGGTTGCCGGTTTTACCCAACAATTCTAAGATTCCACTTTTAGACTCAGTTGTAAATTATTAGTTCAAGAACATGGACAAATCACTCTTGATGCGGAATATCACTGATTGGAACGACCAAGATTACAGGCACCGACGACTATTCCTAGTAGTATGACTGTCCCTCTAGCTCTAATCTTTATTTGCCTTGTACTATTGATCTTGTATACCCGTGGCTATAAGTGAATGTCTTAAGCCACGACTTCACCGAGCAGCAGACATTTGATGAATGTCATGGCTAACACGCATGAACACTTCAGGCATGGCCCTTATGTTAAGATGTGTATTGTTGCACAGATGTTTCTTTTAAATAGTCAAATACTGTGTGTTGGCATGAGGCCATGCAGAGCCACTATAGTGAATATCTGTGTGTCAAAAAATTGTATTTTAACATTAAAAGTCCTGTATATCAGGCACAATTTGAAGTCTTTATTAATACATTTTTGTAAACCACAGTCACGAAGATGGAATTATTGTTGAACACAGCCCGTTCAATGACATTCATGTTCATGATGACTGTTACTTTTTAAAGATACCCACAAGCTGAATTCTTTCGTGAGCCCCCCACTGACGCGAGCCTCGTCCTTGAGTGTTTCAGTCGCCTGTAATCTGCGAGCGCCACTCGCTGAGCCTGCTGAAACCCTACGGCAGCGCCAGCCTTGCACAGGATTCCTTGTAGAAATAATTATCCTGCCGAATTCATAATTATTAGTTTAGTTGTATGAGTGAAAATGTGAGTGGTTATTATGTGCACTATGATTGTAATTTACTGTGTAATCCAAAGCAATATAAGCAATATCGTTTGGAGACTTTCGTCAATAGTCCACTGCAGTCAAAGTTTTATTTACTACTAATTTCAAAATTGTCAGTACGTGCGCAAGAAACAGTATTCCTCCGTGTACTTGAAATACAGTTACAGCAAGGCGTTTGGCAGTCAGATGGCCATGCTCTCATTGATGCATAAATCTGCACTACTAAATTATACACTACTGGCCACTAAAATTATATTGTGTACACACAACAAGTAAAGTGTCTTTATTTACTATCATTCCTAGTGTAGCTTTAATGGACAGTACTTTACAAAAAATTATGCCTTGTGATAACTTGCAATTAAGTATCATCTGGAAGATCTTCTACTACATGTCCCAGTCACATTAATGTGATATAAAGCTTGTGGTAATGAGAAAAGTGAGCGATTTATTTGACTCCAAAAGAATCTGACCATAACTTTTGGGCCAAGGGTGGAAGCATTCCGGAACGGCTAACTTTGTAAACTGTTCACGTGCCGCAGTGGCTAAGGTACACCGTGCGTGGAAAAATGGCGCTATCCAAAACCGGTACTGAGCAAATTGTGGTGCACTAACGACCAACAATAAGACACCTGCTGGAATTCGCCCAGGCAAACGGACGTGCAACAGTTGAACAACTGACCGCCCAGTTCTACAAAGGGGCTACGAACAGTGTCTCTCCAACGGCCACTCAGCGAACATTGAGGCGTAAGGGCCTGTGCAACAAGGACCTGGTTCATCCAACCATGATGAATGCTATTCATCGACGACGAAGGCTCGATTTTGCACGCCAACACGGCAACTGGACATCCACTGAATGGGAAAAACGGTGACCTTTTCACCTAAATGACGCTTTAAGCTTCATCAGACAATGACCTTTGGCGTTAAGGCCCTGCAGTAATTATCGTAAGCAACCAGGCCGCAGAATGGATCGTTATAGCTTGTAAAATGTTCCTTGTCATTTTCTGGGTGCTATCGTAATTGTTGAAGGCACAGTGGATCAACCATTCGGGGCCGCGTTCACCGCTAACTGTAGTTTATTTTTCCTCGGCACGATGGCATGTACCTGCAGGGCAACACAATGTGTCAAATAACTTGCAGTGGACCTGCATGGTTCGAAGAGCACCAGGACGAGCTTACCGTATTCACGTGGCAACCAAACTACCCGGACTTTAATGCAATAGAGAATCATTGGGACCACCCCGATGGGGCTGTTCGCATCGTGGATTCTCAATCGTGAAGCCTAGCGCAGATGGCCACGGGTCTGGAATTCAGCTATGATCCACATCGCTAGCGTTACGTTGCAAAAACTCACTGACACTCTTCCTGCACATCTCGCACCTGTCGGCGCTACAAAATGCGGGTATTCAGGCTTTTGACAGGTGGTCACATTAATGTTACAGGGACGTGTATAAGACTTACACTACTAGCATCACCATTGTCGGCACATGGGCATGCTCGTTTTGATGTTTTAATGTAGCATTTATAATTTAAAGGTTGAAGCAAAATTTTAATTCAGGTGCTGTGGGAAGTTAGTCACACTAGGGGTAATATCCAAGTACGGTTTACGAGGAAGAAGCTCTGTCAAACGTAAGGTTGCGCATATTTGTTAGACTATGACAGCCGATTGCGGATTGTAGTGGTTTAGATGCTTTTATCAAGTGCGACTTCATTTCAAAAGGATTCAGAAAAGAGAGGACATGGCGCGAACTTGGAATTCACTGCCTTTTTGGATATCTGTAGTTGACTGGTATAGAATTTATTTTGCATGCTAACTCTGAGACTAAAAACTGGAGCTGATGCTGTGGACATACAATTCGGCTCGAGTGAATTTGTTTCGAACTTTGATATTTTCCAGTAACTTACCTCCTTTTGTAAACCTCAGGAATTCTGAAACCTAAATTACTTTTCTCAAGCCCCGGAAGTCACGGAGTTTAGAAAATATCATTTGAGTGCTGACAGTATTACATCTGGAGACTGTATACACGACGCAACAACGCTTGGCTGGACGTGAGAGTAGTCTGCGACTACTCCGTCCATGAGAAACAGCCGTTGCTGGAAACTGACATAAAACTGTTCATTGACGTCTCTTCCAACACGATGGGTAGTGGTTTCTGGTAGAGAACAATAAAAGAAGATATAGAAATCATATTGTCTATTAAAACTCTCAATAGAGATTGGGGTTTGCGTGGGACTCAGGCATAACAAGGTTACATCAGACGCGGGATGAAAACATTGCCTTATACTGCTATGGACTGAGCACTGGTGACGTCACAGAAGGAATGACACTAGTGTAAGGATCAGCCAGTCACCACACGGCTGTCTGTTACACCTTGGCAACGGTCAAAGAGCACTTAGTCGAAAGCTGGCTTATGTATGAATGAGAAGATTTTATTCTAACCAAGTCCTAGAACTTCGTTCCGGCCAACGTGAACTGTTTGCCACACTGACAAAAAATATCAAATTAAAGAGATACATCGGAAAACAGGAAAATATTCATCAATCATTATTTATAAGAAAATTATTTTTTAGTTCATTAGTTTGAACATTTATGTTGTTTAATACTAATCTCTGAATTTCAATAATTTGTCTAATGTTACTCGTAAATTACTAATCTGTTGAATGGATAGTTGGCAATGTAAGTAACATCTCCACATGGTAAAATGAGGTTTATCAAAGATTAAAATTTAACAATTCAGATTACGCTTGTTGATAATTTATGAGCAAATTTTGCAATTCTCTGTTTAGCACATACAATGATTGTGATAGCATTTTGATTCCATGAGTTGTAAATTTAGGAAAGTATCAAGGCTCGCTCTAAGGACAGTTTGTGAACATTTAAATGAATGTGAACACTGCATATTCACATCACACCTGAAGTGTGACTATCAACAAGAAGAAACAAACTTAGTAAGAAAACGACAGGCTTTACTCTGTCAATTTACCAGGTGTAGAAGTATAAAACCGGAATTTGGTTGCACTAATTATAAATCTGTTGTTTGAAACTAACAAACAATATTTTATTCAAGATAACCTCCATTGTTTTGTATGCATTTCTCACTGTTCTCCGGCAGGCTATGAATGTCATGCCAAAAAAACTGTTCTTCTTTTGAAGCGAACCATTCAGCGAGCCATTTTCGTACATTTTAATACAAATTGAAGCACTGTTCAGCGACAGCGTGTCCCAGTGTTGCAAACAGATGACAATTGGACAGAGATAAGTCTGGAGAATAAGCCGCATTCCCTAGGATTTCCCTACTGAAGGCGTCAATCGTTTCCCTTACCCGCTGTGTTTGATGAGGCCTTACCATTGAGCAATATAACTTTGTGTTGCCTTTTAATACATTCCGGTCGTTTTTCAAGTAATGCTGGATTTGAATCGATCATTTGCTGTTGGTAGCGACCAGTGTTAACGGTTTCACCAGTTTTTAGCAGCTCGTAATAATGACACACTTCTGATCCCACCAAACACAGAGCATTGTCTTCTTTCCAAAGCGATTTGGTCTTGCAGTGGACGTCGATGATTTGCCTGGATTCACCCATGATTGACGGCGCTTAGGATTCTCAGAATATATCCATTTGTCATAACCTGTCACTACTCGGTGGGGAAACGACTTTCTTTTGTATCTGGTGAATAGCATTTCACAAGTGGTCTTTCGGTATGCTTGCTTTCATTCAGTTAACGCGGAACCCATTTTCCCACTTTCTGCACCTTTCCCAAAGCTTTCAACCGAAGAGAAACGGCTTTTTGCGTTACATTCAATTTTTCCGCCAGTTCCTGCTGAGTTTAAGTATCATCTTCCTCCATGAGTAGGTGCAATTCCTTGTCTTCGAACGTTCTCGGTGGTTTCCCACGCTCGTCGTTTCTCACGTCAAAATCATCACTTTTGAAGTTTTAAACGGCTCGAAACACTGTGTTTTTCCTAGAGCGTGTTCGCCGAAAGCTTCGACAAGCATTCGATGCAATTCTGCTGCAGTTTTCTTCAAATGATGACAGAAAACTAACGCTGTCGGCAAATGGTAGCTAGTGGGCACAAATCTCGACATGTTTACGGGTTTGAAATGGGTGCCGATGTGTGGGACTTGTGTTACCGTGTGTTGAAATTCGTCGTTAGCCGTTACAGGAAGCAAATGGCGCTGCAGACGCGGTCTCACGGGCACTACACTGACGGCTAGCACCATCTGTTGGGAAATTCCGGTTTCATTCTTCTACACATGGTATGTAACGTCTGTGTAGTAACAACGGCTTAGTATCCTTTCTGTCAGAACATTCCGTAAGAGTAAGGGCTTCAGATATATTCATTATTTACGTAGACACAAAGGAGTAAGAGATTTATGTACCTTCTCTTCTGAATGTAGTATATAAAAATTAATAATAATTAAGCTTAATATTTTAAGCGATTTTTACTCAGTCGTTACATTTATCCAGTCACATAAGAGCAGTATCTGTTATGGCCACATTACATTGGTCCAATGGATTATGTTAATCAAGAACGACGGCATTTTCTTACCTGTAGTAAAATTTAAGTATCAGGCAAGGATGCTTTGAAAGAAAATTCTAGGGGCAGTATTTCTAACAATTTTGAGAGAGGCTTAGATCAATGTGAGATTGACGGTTTGCTTGGTTTTGGCAATAACAGGGTAAGTCAGAGTTGAAGGATCCCTGATTCAGATTCCATCACGATATCTTCTAACTGATAATCCTTCACCGGAGCTCTGATTTTTCAAGAAATCAGGTGACCAAGCTTTTGAAAAACTCGTAAAAATAAACTGTCATTCAGCTGTAGAAAGAAATTGGAAAATAAATTTGAAATGTGTATTTTGTTTACTGGTCTTTACAGCATTAGTGATGCTGTGTGGGATGATCTGTTATGTACAGTATATTTCTTTTTTGTTTATAAAATTATTGTTTGTGAAGCCATACGTTTGGCTTAGAAAAGAGGGTACTGTAGTGTGAAACGCCTTTATAAACTTTTGAGTACTTACAGTGGCTGAATATGCTATGTCTCCAGTCCAGCAAACTATGTGACATACTTAATAAATCAACATACTGTATGAAACGGTTTATTACCTTCAGTTTGCAACAAAGTTGACAATTTCTATCATTTTTTTAATGTGAGCAGTAAATGAATTTTGATGTTGTTGTATATCATTAAATAGTCTCATACATTTTACTCACAATATCTTGTCATTCTATTAATGACATCGATGTCAGACGATGCAGTAGTGAATGATATTTTTCTGAGAGAAGAAGCCATAACTGAGCTTTTAGATTAGTATCTTTACACATCTGTTATAGGTCTATTCAGCTGTTAAATTGCTATTGCCATGTTTTAAAAACAAAATATTTTAATTATTTGTATCGTTAAGCTTCTACACAGATAAATTTCACTTTACCACACAGCTTGTTGAAATGTGAAAGATTTATTTTCGTTTAGACAGTTTCTTGACTTTTATATGGAGTGGGGACCAGAAAAAATTTGGTAATCGATATTAATGGAACAAAATGACATACCGTTACAATTCATGCATGGAGGAAGCCTATTTTACGTGTCCAAAGTGGCCCTCATTTGCAGCTAAACAACGTAGATGATGCTGAACTGTTGACCAATTTAAGGCTGTCAGTGTGTCGCCAGTGCGATAGCCGCACAGGACGCCTCGATGGTTTATCGTAGCTTGCTAAGTGTAGCTGACTTCCCTTGATACACTCTATTTTTCAAGCTCCCCCATAGATTCCCTATAGTCAAGTGATGTAAGGTATGGAAACTGCGGCAGGTACTCAACAGCTGCTCTTCGACGTATCCATCGTCTAGGTAGATTTTTATTCAAGTGTAAGTAAGTGGAGCCGTCTTCTGGTAGGTAAAATCTTTCATTTCCAAACATTTGGATGGCGGGTAAAATCGTTGTCTGCAGCTTGTAAAGGTACATCTCACTAGCTTACGGTAACTTCAAAGAAGAATGTGTTAGTCAAACTGTGTGATGACAGACCACACCACACATTAACGCCCGGTAGATTAACGTGTATGTCTACATGAATGTGATGATTTTTAGGAGACCAGTAAACGCAATTGTTGTGGTTGACAGTATCGCTTACTTTGAATTGCCCCTATTCTGACCAGATAACTGTCCCAGCAAACCGTTCATCCTCGTGAAGCATGCCTTCAAACCACTCGCAGTACTCTATCCTCTATCCTGGTCGTTCTCGTTAATAGTGTGCTGTCATCTGGGAATGTACACTTTCCACCTTGCAGCCTTCAGAATTCGTCGTGTACTTGATCCGCTTAGCCCGCTTTCACCTTCAGCCTGCTTCACAAATTTTTGAGGTGACCTGTGTTGCAACACAGCGGTCCTGGAAGTTGGACAAATTGATATCTTTGGTCTGCCAGATCCTTCCTTATGCACATTCTGAACAGTACCGTCGGCTTCAAATTTACCACATAATTTTATTTTATTTATATACAATAAATTGATACACGTGTCGGTGGCTGAGTTCCGTACACATGACGCCAGTATCTGTCATATATTCTAACTTGCGGTACCACTTAAATACGATCATGCGTTGATTAAATGGGAGTCTTACTTCATTCGTAGCTGCAATTTCATCTGCCGGAAACTCGCGCCAAGATCTGTGGAGAAAGGAATAGACTATGGTACCACGCACACTGCAGTGATATGCCATTTTGTTAATAAGTTATTAAGTGTAAAATAGTGTCTACGTTTTTCTGGACCCCTCTGTGCATTATATTTTCATTCTGGCACTATATCACGAGCATTAAAAGTTATGGAAATGTCTTTCATTATGAAGATAGACAACAGTAATTGAGTTACAATACTTCCAAAGAACATGGAATTGAATGAGCGTATGCAGTTAATGGTAACAATGTAATTAAATCTTGCATAGTTGACCTCATTCTTTTGAAACGTGATATTGATTGATAATTACAGCTAAATATCTGTACAAATTCCTTTAATCAAAGTGTGCAAATAGATCTAAATTTTCCACTTTCTCATGCGGTTTTGGTACCTGCAGTTGCTGGTGTACTCCAGTTGAAATGTTACTCAAACCCTGTGTTTTTGCACATAATTTAAATGATCATGCAGCTTATTTTTGCGTTGCATAGAGAAGTCATTCATTCATTTATTAGTTCATTATTCGCCATACTAAATAAACCGCAGTAAGGTGACTGTAAAGTTTGACTCAACTAAAATTTATTGTCCTTCAAGTATAAAATTTGATTGTGTGTGAGTAGTAAGTTACGCAATCACAACGGTTAGATCTGTGTGTTGTGTGAACATTATTTCAATACTAATTAATCAGGCTGAAAGCATGGTGAACAGTTCAGACAACTCAAACAGAATACAAATGATGCCGTAATTAACACATATTTCAATTGCTTTTGCATCTCTGATTCCACTAACAGCTCATATCCACTGTAACCGATGCCCAGAACGATTTCCATCACATTCAAGGTGACTGCAGGAGACATGTGTGCCTACAGCGGCTCTGCAGCACGCTGCAGCACCAGGTGGACGTTCTGCAATAGCAGCATCCTCGCAGATAGCTGCTTTGTCATTTTATTTCTTATGGTGGCACAGTAGCAACTGAGACTGCTGAGAATCCTCTACAGCTGGGCGCTCAGGGTTCTAAAAGGCGACCACATCTGCAGCACTAGCAAAGTGAACTCCAGTGTCAGTACGATATCACAGATTGTACTGTATTATATTATTAGTACCTGTGTTATAGCAGATTCCTCAAATGTATTCCTGTGATTACTGCTGATGAGACAAAAGTACTAGCTCCAGTCACTGCCAGATTTGTTAACGTTACGAGTATGTAGGCGAGCTAACTGGCCGCCTAGAATAGCTACTGGGTTATGTGTACAGCTGAACACTAGCGGGCCCAAAGGTTCAGGACTCACTGTGCCAGGTCTGACTAGGCTACTGCTGCAGGCGAGTCTAGGTGCGGAGAAAATGAGTACATGGCCAGACACATTATGTAAAAGTTTGTCAGAACGTCGTATCCTCCACATTTACACAGAAAATGAACACAGCCTCAAAACCTCATATTGTCATACTTACAAAATTATTTAATGAACAGTTCACTATTTTGTCGGTAAAATTTACTTGAATATTGATTGATGGTGCTATTAAAAAAGCTGTGTTAATTTAAAAAGTGGTCAAGCAGATATGTTAGCGGACACCACAATTGTAAAGAGAGCCAAAAGACGCGTTTGTCAAGAAGGCATAAATAACTTTTAAAACAGACAGTTAACGACAATGTGTGGGCACACTTGCATACGAATGCGGGCTTATTTACTAATTAACTAACTATTGCTTATATTAAATGTAAATGAACTGAGTGTAACCAAAAGTTACTGACGTTTCTTTATTTAAATAGTGTTATGACATATTAGTTTAGCCTGGGAAGTGGTCAATATGATTCAAATCACGTCTGTAGCGAGAAGTACGAATGACGTATTTTTGGTGGGGTCGTCCTTCAGACAGTGGAAAATCAGACAGTAGCAGAACACTGCGGGGGTCAAGTGGAGACTTGACTTTTGGAGCGAAGAGTTCAAGAGAGCGATTCTGGAGACTTTGTGTTGAGTGCTGGAAGGAGGCACACCTGCAGTAATGAGTGGTACTCTATAGTGGATATGTTTGATTCTTTGTGTTGAACGGCAGCTCCATACTTTAACTTTTGAAGGGATTTTGTATTTCCCAAGTGCTGAATGTGTCCCAGTGTAAGATTCTAATTATTTCCGCTTGATTTACGGAACTGAGAGTAGACAGCATATGGGTTACTAACGTTTTGTAGTGTATGTGTTAATTTGTGAACCATCATGTTGAATTCTGACTTTTTTGAGCTGATGGGTAGTTAGTGTATTGCGGACCCGACATTGACTTAGTTTTCGGGTATATTTGATACAAATTTGGTTTCAGGATTTTGTTACCATCCTCATAACACAATATAATTTCACTGCATTCGATAAGGGTAATTTCTGTTTGTATTTTAATTGAATACTGTAGGACCACCTCCCATTTATATGAATAAACATTATTCAGTAGGTTGGTTTATAAATAAATCTTCTGCTACCTGTCACGATTTTCTTATTTACTTTTCGCACGACGCGTTTCGGGAAATGATTCACATTTTCAAGTGCGTTTTTTGTGTCTATTATGCCATTTCTTTTCATGTTGTCACTGTGTAACAGTCTGCTTCATTTCGTTGACTTTTACTGCAATATATAAGAAACACGCGACTTTTTAGTTAGTTATCGATATTTTGGTGAAGTTAGTGGCGAAATGTAGAAGAATTTGTACTTACAGTAGACCATTATAAAACTGTAAGCACAAATTCTTCACCACATCTCAGCTCCCGAGGTGACGGAATAAACCGACATTGAAAAGGACACGTTATTTTAAAAACTCTGTAGGTGTCAAAAATTCGGCAAAGAAGCCTCAAATGTTGGAGAAAGAGGTTATAACAAATAAGAATAAAATGGGGAATAATTTTAAGCAGCGCGACCATAGAGAGGCCGCAAGAAATGTTGCAAAATTTGTGAAGATATTTGATAATGATTACGTGGAGCTGAAAAATTTATTTTGCAAAATACAAGTGAATGATGGAATGAATGTATGTTTGGTGAAAATATTTGTAACCAGAAGAAAGGCAGAGTTAGGTCTGAACTGGGCAGAGATGGAATGTATGACAATATTTAAAGAGACACTAGACAGCAGCAACAATCATGGTAATTCAGGTGAAAGTAATGTAGATAATTTTGTAACGGTGGAAGTAAATGAAGCTATCTGTGAAGGCGGCGAGGCTGTAGTCTCATCAGATGGAGATGAAGTTTGTTGTGTATGGACAAAAGTATGTGAAAGTATTTCTGAAGCCCGTGTAGCAATAGTCTCGTCAGCTGGTGATGAATTTTATTATATATCGGCGGATGTGGGTGATTTACAGTTAGAGGGATGTAAAAGTGATGTTTTAGGTGCTGAATTTGTGAAGATTCAAGCTCCTGATTTTGATATCTCGGATGAAGCAGTTCGTGCATTTATATCTGTTGATGGCTTTTGATGTAAACACGAACTTTGAATTAATACTGAAGAATGAATGTGAAAACGTTTCAGAGCGTGTGTTAAAGCATAAAGTGGCGGAGTCGTCTGATAGGGTAAAATATGTAAAGGAGAAAGTTCTTGGATCCGAGTTTGGTGGAATTCGGGTGTACTGTGAGTTCTAATGTGGAGCGATGCAGTAGCGGCAATTTATATGGTGTATCGGCGGAGGTTGATGGAGTTATTGCTTGTCATTTCATTAATGAATCGATGGATATAATGGATATTTTAAGTAATGAATGTTATGAGTTACTGGTGGATGTCAATGGAATTAATTGTGATAAAGTTTGTAGTGTTTCGGCGGAAATAGGTGAGGATTTGTTCAAGAGAGCCCTTTTAAGTTTTGTGGTTGGTTGGAAGAATGTTGCAGCTACTGATATCATTACTTTGGAGGAAGCGAACAATATATTTGATGCTTACAAGGATGACGAAACAACGAGCTTTGAGGGCAGTTTAAATCCTACAGACGAGTAGGAGGTAGATAAGGAGAACCTAGGAGTGGATACTGAGATTGAGTAATGTTTTGGAATTATAATATGTACCATAAACGTGGAGGAAAAAGGAAGGAACGTTTAAAATTACCTTTTCATGGAACTGTGTTTAGAGAGGGGTGAAATTTAAAATGTTCAGTGCATAAGTGAACTGATCGATATTAATGATGAAAGAAAGTGTAAATATCTCTGAAAAAAATGATGTTCCAGTGGTTTTCGCAAATTTTTCCTCTGAACATAAAAGTCTGTTGATGAATGAGAAAAAGGTCTAGAATAATGCAATTGAAAAATAGAAAAAAGTGAAATTCAGGAGTTACTCACTCTGGCGGGATAAATGCAAGCGGCAACGATGGCAGACTTGAGTCTTGTGAGTGAAGAACTTGGTGTGAAATTTTTTTTGTGTAAATAAGTGTATTTTCGTATATAATTTATGAGAATTTAGGGGACTACTTCTGTTTTGTGTAAGAGGCAATTTGGTAAATTTCAGAAGTAATTGGTGAAGTATGACGGCAGCATATAGAGCAACGAATGAGTGAATATTGGTCGCACAAGCGTTTGTGTGACGATATCGACAGAACGTAAATTAGTTTGATCATTTACGAAAGAGACAAATATGAAGGCATGAGATTTGGGAGGAAATTTTTGGGGTTATTTATATGTCTCACTTGTAGTATGTTGCACAATTCTTTTGTGTAATGTATTTGGTTTGTTTGCAGTCAGTCATTTTTCGTACAAAATTTGGTGTGTAGATGTCATCAACCGCATTAAAATTTTAATTACTTTTCGGAGTAGAATGTTTATCTATGTGCAAACTAGAAGCAAAGTTTCGGCGGTACATTCCGTTAAGTAATTTTGTAAGATACGATATTTTGTAAGGGTTCTACAACAGATTTATGTAGGTAAAATTCTAAAAATAATACTATTTTAGGGCAAATATCAGCAAAAATTTGCTGAATGTATGCTGCAGTTATCTGCTGAGTTTAAAGGAAAGTTAAATAGGCGTTTCTCCACAGGGTAGTATTAGTTTTAGGTTTCTTACTCGACATGGTAGAACTATAGAGTAAATGATAAAATTTTAGCTGATCTATGGTACTGAAAGTAATTCATAACAGAAAGACGCAATTTCTTTACTATTTGGCATGCAGCACTGCAAGGAGTATCACGTAATTCTACATGTTATGAGAGTGAAAGGTAAAAGTACTCTCTATTCACTAGTTTAAAAGTGATGGTAGATGCTTTGAAACTACAATTCATCAATAAAATCTCCGTTTACTAACTGCGCCACTTTGAATAAAACGCTGGAGCTTTCGATAGCTGTCTCCAAGATCGTCATTAAGAGTTAAGATCGCTGAATGCCGGGGTTGGCACAGTGTTATGCTTATACAGATGTAATGGCAGCGTCTGAAACATTCGGGAGAGAGCAGGAGTGACACACGAGCAGAAGGCAAGTTGGGCAGCTTCTAGCAGCTCCGCCCGCGTCGCCATCCGCGCCGGCATCCCTACAAGCTTCAGTTCTACGCCCTTGTCTTCGCTCCATGTGCAACTCCCGTCCCCATGACCTAATGAGTGTGTATCCCCGGTTCCTGTTAGGACTGTTGCTGTTTATTCCAATTTAGGCAGTCTTCTTTGATAGCAAAATCCCAGTATGATGTTGTCTGAGCCAAAACTGTTGTCTTTTCCAACTGTATTTTATGCCCGTTTTCTAGGTAATGTTCAGCCTTGGCTAACTTCTGAAGCTCCCTTTGTTTTGTCTGAATGCCCCGCACGGCGTTCAGGAACAGTGCGAATAATTTGACTTATATAAACGCTACCACCCTCAAAGCGGGCATCATACGCGACAGGAACTCAAAGACCTCTTCTGTCTTTAACGTAGCGGAGCATATTTCTTAGCCTCGAGGCGGGCCAAAACACTGGTCTCAGTCCATGTCTCTTCAGCACGCGCCCTATCCTGCAAGTATTCGCTCTACAGTGAGAAAGGAATGCAGCTAGCTTGGCCTCTTCCACCGATAAGCAAGGTGTCTTGAAAGTACCAGGTTAGACGGCCTACTGAATTTAATTTATATACATCAAACTAAACTGAAATATTCTTAGCATAGTAGACTTCGTGCTTAATTATCTTACACAAAACGACACCATTTCCATACAACATCGGTATAAATGTTCCCCTATCTCGTAATATAAATTTATCATCTAGATGGAAACTTGGAAAATGCGTTACTGAGCTTTTAAAGGAATTAATTCTTCATACTTACATTTGTACCTCACATATGGGCATAGATTGATGATATATATATATATGTATCCCCTACTAGTTGATGCCGAGACAAAGGCAGTAGATCCCACATCTTCTGCTACTGCAGCGGTCCCTCCACTGAGACGGTCGTGGCAGCCACAGAGCTCAAACAATCGGCTGTTAATTTTAAGCAGCTTAAACATTAGGGGCGTGACACCCCTCTTAGGGAAGCAGCGTCACGGTGTGGGGACGAACGATATATCCTCTCAGGGAATACTACAGAAACAAGCGTCCCCCAGATGGAATACGTCGTTCTAGGAGCAATAGATAGTACAGGTTGCAGTCAGCAGCAGATCGACGCTCAATCAGTACCAAAGATGTTTGTACTTGGACGTATATTAATAGTAGGATGTTTCTACAGGCCAACATATTCAGACATATACATTTCAAAGATGCCTTAATGTTGATAACATGGAAATACTCTGGGTGTATGGTAGTAGTAATAAATCTTTATGTTGCATAGTATCGATGGGGAATCTTAAACCTTCGTTATCAGCGAGGTGGATAAACGGTTGTAAACATTCATGGGGTCGGAAGATGGTGTCGCTTGGTAATGTCTGCATTATTTACTGGCGTACGGAAATTGCCCTGTACATCTGACAATTAAAACCGTTGCTCTCCAAAACAATGATTGACGAATTGTTTATGTAGAGAATTAAACAAGGAACTCAATTAACTTAGTTTATTATATAAATGCATGATAGATGGCTTGACAAACGTTGACAATGATAAGCTAATACCTTGGAAAGTCTGGACAAGTGACCTGGAATGTGATTCAGTAAACACTTGTCTGGATAAACTATTATATTCGCTGAAGTCATATCGTGATTGGTGACAGAAAGTGCTACAGAAGAGTTTGCGTTTGCATCTATAGCCGGGGACGAAAGCATATTGAACCTTTAGCTGCAGGAAAGTCTTCAGAATGAAGCTAGAAATTACTGAATCTCGGTAAAAATGACTCAGCTTTGCCCACAGTTTCTCTCGCTGCTCCGGATGGTTTTCGCCATCTTATTCTGCAGGTGGAGGCTGTTATGACTTCAAAATTGGTTTAAGTTCGAGTCAGCCGGAAAAGTGCTTACGTCGCCAACGCACCAAGATTACTCGAATAGACGCCTGGCTGGGGAGATCGTCCATTGATGATTCCTGACTGCGAGTACTTTTGTGCCGTCTGCTAGGGGTCTCTGCACTTTCCTGTCGTCACATAATTCTGATTGGCTGAACGGTTAATATTCTGAGTGCTGACCAGTGAAAAGTTGTCTTCAAAGACGCTAGCCTCATTCACTTGCTCTCATTTCAGGCGGTTAACCAGTAGTAAGGTTTGAACACTTGGCGCGGAAAAACTGTGGCTTACTGTCTTTCTTTCTCTGTCTATGGCCAATGAGGATGGACCTCTTACAGTGGCGTCTCCATCTCTTACTTCTAAAGCATATATCTTATTCAATCGTAGCGGTTTTTATATCGCGTTAAACGTTTAGTTTTCTGTGCCCTTAGCTTGATCATGGTGTACCACACTCTGCAAAGCCGTCCTAAACTTTGGTGTTTCTCATTCCGCTCTTACATGTTATTTTTAGCGGTTTGCGTATTTCGACGAAACCTGACTTTCTACTGATTTGCCCACAATAGCGCTCTTCCAGGACGCTATCAGAAACGGCATGTACCAGAAACGGGGTGTAACTCCCTCAGCACACAGCTCATTAAAAACAGACTCCGTTGTCGCAGCACAATTGGAGATAAAACCACGGCCAGTCTGACCTACAGGGGAGGACCCTCGCCGTTAAGCTTGCGGGCTCTCTGCGATTTCAGCCGAAGGCTGTTTCCCTCGCCGGCTTTAATGAAATAAACGTGCCCTTGCTCTTTGACAGCTCAGTGCGAGATGCTTTCATGGAGGTTATTTATTTACATGAACATGCAGCACAATATGAAAATGTAATCTACCTCAGTTAGGAACTGGCAATCGCTGGTGCTCATACATATTTCATTTATTGCTCTGGGTTGATTATTCTGATTTGATTTGTTTTTTTAATTCTGGGTTTACATCAGAAACAGGTCTGTTTTTGCAGAATCGGCCACATGACACAGTCTTGTGCAGGAGTATTAAACGCATGAAAGTCAAATTGCGTCGAATAACTAGTCTGACTGCTCCCACAAAAGGTAAGTAATTTAGACTCCCATGCTAAAAAGGGACCAAGTAACAGTTGTAAAGATGCAAACTCAAATATCTGAATCATTCCACCACAAGACCACACTCACATTAAATCATAAAAAGTTGCAGTCCAATTAAAAAATCTCCCTTTGTTGTCCATTATTCATAATTCCTGTCTCCTATTAGAGAAAAGTATGAACGGTGACTTAGTAGACCACTTCACTCTGTTTCATGAATGACTGAGCCACATTGTATATTTTCTGTGCCATTTGTGCCTCTCCATCGTGTTCTCGAACATCAGTTGGTGAACTATTGAGGCACTTTTCCAACATTGTGTATCAAAGATTTTATGAAGTGAGCGAGTAAGCAATGCAGTAGCGTACACTTTATCAACAGTCTGATTTATATTGAAGTAATGTTGCTCGCGACACCCGATTACACTAGCATTAACAGTTCTCGTGGTATCCAGGTTAAACGTTAGGAATCAAGAGTTTCGCACGTCCTCGGATGGAAAAACACTTAGTGTCGCAAAAATGGTTACTGCTGCAACATAATTCTCCTTCCTGCATTCGTAAAACGTGTGAGTAATGCATGAAACAGGGAAACAAAAACTAACTAGTTGAATGACGTCGAGAAGAAAGCACTCCAAGACATTGTTTAAGCAGATATTTGTCCCCACGAAACAATATAGAGTGCATATGTTAAAAAATGATGAAATTCCTCCAGCTCTATTAAGGTTTTGGTTTTATTGGCAACTAGTTTCGATGTTGTTACTTCATCATCTTCAGGCCCATACTTGTTGAGATCAACAGTATGTGTCTAACACTAGTAGTCAGCGGTGTGATAGGCGCGTTCCATGCGGAAGGCCTTCCGCATGGAACACACCTATCTCACCACTGACTACTAGTGTTAGACACATACGGTTGCTCTCAAAAGACATGACGTACACTCTTTGACATAATACTCGACCGACGGCCGGCCGCTTCAGAGGCTAAGTCCGCGCCGATCGCGACATGGGACAATAAAACTGGCCAACTCGCAAATTCTGTAAGTCCGGTTATCTGCACAATCTGGCAACACTGCAGACTGCGGCACTTCCTGCAGGAAAACTTGTCCAATGATAGAGAAACACTAGGCTGATTACGCCTGTGGTCTAGCGGTAGCGTGCGTTGGTTCTGTTCGTAATGTTAGTGGATCGAGAGCAGCTGCCATAAAATATTTTTATAGCCTCTTCTGTCTGAATGCTGAAGACGTGAATGTAATGGTAGCGCAGATTCAATCTATTTCGCTTTCTGACACACCGATATCAAAATTTTATCCAATAACGATTTTGCGGCAGATTTCCTGCAGACTGTCCTCCTCTGGACGCCGTATGCGGCAAAGCTCCGGGATCCATTTGCTGGCTACCGGCAGCGGCCGTGGCGACAGCAGCGGCGCTGCACTCCCCCGTTCTTTATCGAAAGCGCCTGTTCCCGCTCATCGCTTTTGATGATTTAAAACGCTTTATTATTAAATGTTGCTCCACAGAAAATTTCTACGATTTCCATTCACGCTCAAAAGCAACGGAGACAGACGCCCTGATTAGTAGGCGGGTATTATATTACATTAATCGGCAAGAGCTGAGTATGGCCCGAAATTAAGTTTATAGACTGGGACGAAATTAAACCACCTCGCTACATTCGATGAATTTATAAATGCTTCATACCTCGTTTCTTTTCCTTTCAAACTCAATTATTTGTGCAACTTTTGGTCAATGTTCGGATGTTTTCGTCAAGCCGGGGTGAGCGTCTGTGGTGTAAAGTGTATTACAGTTCTTGTTTCATTCCTTATGGTAACTCTATGCGATAAACTGTGTGAATACCTTGCAATGCATGCTCTGTAGCAGTGCAGGAACACTGCACATTTGGAGTTCCATGTATGGGTTCATGAAGTATTTAATGTTGATCGGAAGTGATAGTTATGGTCATCAGATTTAGACCAGAAAAATTTGTCGTTTTGGAGGTTTCAGAGAACGGAAAGGAATTGCTAACGCCGGTGTTAGAAAACGTCTACAGTTAAATGCTATTGCAAAAATTTAGAAGAGGGGAACGATATTAATCAACATGTGCACTTCAACCTTCTGACATGTTAGACCTATATGACGAACAAAACTCAAATTTATATCGTTGACAGTCGCTTTGAATCTTTTCAGGATCTATTTTACAGTGAAGCACCTTGGCATTTGCAAAGCAGACATCCATGATATTAACTTAATTTACTAAGTCGAATTGGACGAAGATTGACGTTTAAAGGCATTCTTCAGATTTCGTATAAAGAATTTTTACTAGCCGTTTGCAACTCCATTAATTAAAATGGAAAATAAAAGGTTGTAGTCAGCGGCTTCCACCGAGATTGGAACTGCTATGTCATACAGTACGACCACCGCAACGCACAAGGGAACCTCTTTTTTTTTAATTTTGCTTTTTTTCTATTACTTTTTTTGACGATTACCCATTTTTCTCTCTCTTATTTTAAAGCCCCTTAGGAAAATGGCAATAAAAAAAGAAACTAAGTGCCACCGCCACTTTTCATCCTATAACAAAAAAAAAAAAATCTGATCCACTTCAGGGGTTGGCTCCTGACTAAACCTACCCCAAGAGCTGCCTATACACCAGGGGAAATATGGGAATTCAAGGTTAGGGCTATCATTACAAACAAAACAAAATCTTCCTTTTTCTGAATTTTATTTTTATTTTGATTTTTGTTTTGTTTATTTTTGTTGTGTAATTGATCAGACGCCTTCTGCGCCCCGCTGGTAATATGTTGAATCACGTCTTCTCGAAATTGGTGTGTTCCGTTCAGTAGTTCAGAAATGTTCATTGGTTCAAACTGGAAACCTTCTTCACTCTTGGCTTAACACATTCCAGCTGCGAGGCGGGTCGTGGAAAGCACTCCCAAGGAAGTTCGAGAAAAATTGTCTTTATTTTGGGTGGCGGACAACGACATAATGACGGTCGTTGAGGTATGTCCAAAAATCGAGTACAGAGTCTACAGTTTGTCCAACTAGGTAGTGAATGGCATGTCTGCGAATCCAGTTCACAGCATTGGTCTTTGTCCGAGGAAAATAGTCACGTCCCGGAACTAATAATGAAAGGGGAGTATTACGATTCAGAATGTCCCGCGTTAGAAAAGCCACAATATGACGAATAACCTCTGAGCTAACGACACACTGGCGACCACAGACGGACTATAGTCACTGCGATGTTGCCTGAGCCTCAAAACGCAACCTAAAACACACAAACAGGTGTTACTTATGTGAAGAACGCCGTTCTTGGAGTCCAGAAATTAATTATACTTTCTAACTGTCTCATCTTACAGTGGATTCTATCGTACGAGTCTTCGATGTGGAAAACGAATGTCAAGTGAATCTAGCAGGGTAACACGGAAATAAATGCACTATTAGAGTGTTGACAAATACTTGCTACGGCGCTGCCATTTCTCGGTTCTCTTACGAGGCAGCTCTTCAGCGAAATGCTTGCCGTGATTCTCCGATACGGTCCTTCAGAGTGGAGACGCGCGCGCACGTTTGGTTTTTATGCGGCGTTCTCCCCTGATGGTTCCTGACGTCGCCTTGTGGGCTATGTCTACATTTGAGGCATTCAATTATCATTAATCCAGAATGATACAAGTTTCAGCTTCCGGCGTGGAAGAAGGCTGTTGACGCCGACATTATATCATTTCAACGTAGGGAAAGCAAAACGGGTCATTCAATGTTTCTCATCCAACATAAAGCATGTGAGATAATTTTCCGTAACGTTCATAATCATCTAAAAATACAAACGAAGTAAAAATACATCTGAAGCTTATTCGAATTGAATATAATGTAAGATACCAAATGCTTTGCACCTCGATGTCGAATTTGTCCACGTGCAATCTTTTGCAGCATACAAAAAGGATGTCATGATTACCACGAGAATGAAGAAATATGTTGGTACGGATGGAAGCAAGGAGAGGCGCAGTCAACAAATATTCGATTCCTCATGGCATTCATTTCATTTGAGACGTAAGAAGAGTTAAAGCGGGATATTACTTTCGTTAACACGAAAGATATGCCGCACATATTGATAACGAGGAAGTCTGCGTCTTCATACGTTTTCTCCTTGAAATCTGTTTGCTCTCTTATATACTAAGTAACCTATCATTGTTTCAGTAATGTTACCCTCTTGTTTGACTCCGTAACGATGAACAGATTCCAAATGCATGTCTCTGCATGAAAGTAGCTGTTCGAACCCTTCCTGGGTTGCTTTTTGTGTTTTATTGCTTGGAATTCCTGAAGCAGACCACTGTGCCTTCTCCCCTTGTGGGATAGGTCTCAAAACTAAACCGCTTTTTATCCAGTGGCATAATTTATTCAGACAGCATCAGCACAAGACTGTCAAACAAAGCCTTCCATTTACAGTTGCAACACTCTAACCAGCACTGACCGAAGTGTAATCCACGGTCATGGTCCGAAATTAGCAGCTGTCTGCTACTGTGGCAAAGTCCGTACTACACTTTCGATTCCGCAGCACCATTTTATCTGGTAACACTGTGTGGTTGCAGAGTTGTGCCAGCATGTCTGTCCTCACACTGTCAACTTTATGTATCTCACTTCTCCTGCAGCGTTGATCACGAGGAGCAGAAGCAAATGAGTGTATTCTGCATGACGTAACATTCAGTATTCCCTTCTTTCATAGCCACTCTTCATGTGCATCGATACCAAATAGGAATGTGAAAACTCTTGCGAGTGAGAGAATGACAATAACAATCGTAACAAGAACAATCAAATAATGAATGATGTTTATTCCAACGCAGAACGAGAATGGCTTTAAATATAAAAAACTATATCTGTATCCATATCTATTGATCTTCGAGTTGGCACAATGCAAATATGTTCTTAGCATTTAGTTACTGAATTTAGTTCGGGATGTTTGCAGAGAAAAGGAAAAGTCGGTACTTCTCGCTAGTGTAATACAATGTGAACCAGCAACTACCCTTTCCTTAGAACATGACTCAAGCAGGTCCCCAAGTAGGTACCAAGGCACTGCTGCATTCTGTTCCCTGACATTGCTCTGATGACGGTTAATGCAGATAGTTCCGATTATGAAATACAAAACGTATTGCAGGTTTGTTCCTAGGATAGTAACATTAAATTTGCGTTGTAGACGACACATGAACGTGACGACTACCCATATTAATCATCAATATAAAAAGACAATATTATGGGAATTTAGCAGGATTACTCAACATGAATTGTGAAATTGGTTGACTGACCGCACAGGTGCTAAACGTCGTCAAAAGTATACGATGTCCTAATCGCATTAGGAATATGAAGATCGTCTTCGACAGCTCGCAACTTTCACGTTGCTATCTCCACTCTACTCCAGACAGCCCTCGGTGGAGTTGCACTAAGTTGCCGATGCAATGTAAGGCCTTCAAACCGACAACAGACCACATATTGAAAAATACAAGCGAGTTCTCTTGCAGCGTAAGCTTATTGTAACTAATCTAAAAATCATTGGACAGGAACATTGTCCTATTCAAAAAAAGCTGTCCAGCAGGTCCCCTAATCGCTCCTTGGTACAGTCGTTTGACTACTGAAAATGGTTCCAACAAGTCACCACTAGAAAACACTGCTCTGTACCGCAATAACTCAAGATGTAAAGTAATACCACGATACTACAAATGTCAGGGAACACCTTATCACAGATAAGACTGTCCTTAAGGCTTGTAAACTCACATTTATTACAATAAATGGCATACCTGAAATGTTACCACTCTCATTATTACGTCAGATTGGTAATGCACGTAGTAAGTTCGTCGTATTCATGATTTCCTCTTCAAAGTAACATATCGTACTTATTATTTAACACAAAATGCATTAAAAATTTAAGTTATTCACGAGCAGCTAGTTGAGAATATGTATGAACTTCAAATGACACGACGAACCGTCTTGCTCCGCATATGGATTCAGCCCAGCTCATGCAGACTAAGCAAAGATTTCGTTACTGACGGAAACTAACAGTCATTCCTGATTAAGCATACAGAGAGTGATATACCTCGATTTTGGACAGTATCAGTTAGCAAATAACAGCTTTAAATTGCATAACGCAAACATGTTTAACAGACGCGAATTCCTACCCATCATCTATTGTCCCTGTTAAAGAACTACAAGAGATGTTAAATATTGCTTCTTCACAAGTAACTTACTTGAAATGCCGTGAGGTAAAGCTTTGTGTTGGACACGGATTCGAACCCAGAACCTAATCGGATTGCTATCGAAGCACAGTCAAATGTGACATATCGGATTTTCGCGGCAGTAGCTAGATGTTTTAACTGAAATGACGAGACGAAACATTAATTTTTTCCTTCCCAGGACTCCTACCCGGCACCTATCGCTGTTATATTCTAGAGAAAACGAACGTTAAATATGGATTTGTTGCGCCAGCAGTGATATGTGAGCATGTTTGAACTAGAAATAATATGACGAAGAGTTCAGCGCTCACTGGGAATAGAGCCCCACACATATCGTTGTTGACTACACACAAAGAGACGTCAGCTACCGAATTTTTCTTCACCAGCTGCTCAGAATAACATCTTGAACTTACAGTCATCTAGCAAATAGTTCTGTGTCTCACTGGGAGTTAAAATCGTCAGATATCGTTAGTGTTGACAACGAATGAAAATACATTAAGAATCAAAATTCTTATCCACCAGCAGATAGGTGTTCTCATGCTAGAGCTTGATAATACATAATTAAATCTTTAGTGCCGGGCCAGGATTCGATCCCATTCACGCGTCGTATGTGGAGATGTTAAGGAATCTGCAGTTTTGAACAAACAACAAATTGTAGCCGAGCTGTATTGTCACGAAGGGATCAAATTCCGCGTTAAGGGCGGTCAGAGTTGCATTCCCAGTTCAGAACCAATCTTATCGACATACAGAAGCTCAGATAAAAGATGGAATAAGTGTCCTGTGACCATACATAGCGTTTGTTTCGTCACTTGAAATAAATAACTAGTATAAAAAAGGTTACTGGTGATGGAGTTTCTACATGTCGCCACTCCGAACTTTATTGTGGTTCAACCTACCGTCTACTTGGTAGAGAAGGAAAATAATCTTTAATGTGAATTTTCAGACCACACTGCCATTACATCTTCTTCACTTGGTGTAGCCAGGAGAGAATGGACTCTGTCTCTCCCTATCTAAAATCATTGACAGAAGTGGGAATCCAACCCAGACCATGGGTATAACAACCTACCATCCGTCCAACAGACCACGAAATCCTCTTCTCTCATTTTTCTATCGTAACGCCGTTGCGCCACACTGGATGAGAATTCTGACACACAGGCGTCCTGTAGTAATTTGCACCATGTTCAGTAAATTCATTTACTTGGTTGACCGAATCACCATGAACTAGCTGCCTCGGCTATCCAGTGCATACATTCCACTCTATATTTTGTAATCACCGAAATAAAATCACGTAACTGCCACCTACACAGAACTGCCAACAGCGTAGGATGCAGAAGCTTGAATAGGAAGTGTTCCTTTCCACTTGAGCTATTCTATTGCGCTATCTGTTTGTTGAAAACGTCGTTCAGTAAAAAAAAAAGGAAAAGCTGTAACTGTTTGTCTCTCAGAAGTCAAGACCTGGCCATATGCATAATCTCACAGTGCTGTGGAATCAAAAAGTTCTGGAGGAATAGTTGTCGAGCTCTGGAGCTGTTGTAGCTACGTGTCAGCTAGTAGCGTAGATAAGATGCGAGTTCGAATACATTCAGTGCTACATTTTTTAAAACGCAATTCTGCTGTCTGCTGAAGTTGTCAATCTAATGGAACTTTGAACATACTTCCCTTCGCTTCTCAACCCAAAGTAGTCGCATGTGGAAAAAGGGCTAACTACTGTGACATTTTGTTCTCTTCAGGTTTAATAGACAGCAGGCAGCAGATGCATCTCGAAGATGTGTAGGGAGAGCGCATCGTGCCATAATATGTCAGAAAAATATTTTCTACATTAGCTGTCGTGTGGTAGTGAGATTTTATTCTTCTTCAAACTTTGTTTGACAGCTTTAACTCAGAACAAGTTTTCTACATGCATGTAATCAATAAACTGCACATGCATTGTCATACTGTCATAGATAACATCAGACAATTCGCATATATCGTTGATGATCAATTTCTCTTTCATGTTTACTATTGTTTTAACAACACTAAAGGAAACCTTACGAAAATTGTGCACTGTATTACAAGAAATGAAATAAAACTAACCACGATAACCTTACGACGAAAGTATGTTTTAATAAAACCGAGTATCTGTACACAAATGTGCCTCTTAGATTTTGATTGGGTCTGTGTTTCATTGGTATGCTGTGTCGTACTCAAGAGGTATATAGAGTGGAATGTATGCACTGGATAGCCGAGGCAGCTAGTTCATGGTGATTCGGTCAACCAAGTAAATGAATTTACTGAACATGGTGCAAATTACTACAGGACGCCTGTGTGTCAGAATTCTCATCCAGTGTGGCGCAACGGCGTTACGATAGAAAAATGAGAGAAGAGGATTTCGTGGTCTGTTGGACGGATGGTAGGTTGTTATACCCATGGTCTGGGTTGGATTCCCACTTCTGTCAATGATTTTAGATAGGGAGAGACAGAGTCCATTCTCTCCTGGCTACACCAAGTGAAGAAGATGTAATGGCAGTGTGGTCTGAAAATTCACATTAAAGATTATTTTCCTTCTCTACCAAGTAGACGGTAGGTTGAACCACAATAAAGTTCGGAGTGGCGACATGTAGAAACTCCATCACCAGTAACCTTTTTTATACTAGTTATTTATTTCAAGTGACGAAACAAACGCTATGTATGGTCACAGGACACTTATTCCATCTTTTATCTGAGCTTCTGTATGTCGATAAGATTGGTTCTGAACTGGGAATGCAACTCTGACCGCCCTTAACGCGGAATTTGATCCCTTCGTGACAATACAGCTCGGCTACAATTTGTTGTTTATTCAAAACTGCAGATTCCTTAACATCTCCACATACGACGCGTGAATGGGATCGAATCCTGGCCCGGCACTAAAGATTTAATTATGTATTATCAAGCTCTAGCATGAGAACACCTATCTGCTGGTGGATAAGAATTTTGATTCTTAATGTATTTTCATTCGTTGTCAACACTAACGATATCTGACGATTTTAACTCCCAGTGAGACACAGAACTATTTGCTAGATGACTGTAAGTTCAAGATGTTATTCTGAGCAGCTGGTGAAGAAAAATTCGGTAGCTGACGTCTCTTTGTGTGTAGTCAACAACGATATGTGTGGGGCTCTATTCCCAGTGAGCGCTGAACTCTTCGTCATATTATTTCTAGTTCAAACATGCTCACATATCACTGCTGGCGCAACAAATCCATATTTAACGTTCGTTTTCTCTAGAATATAACAGCGATAGGTGCCGGGTAGGAGTCCTGGGAAGGAAAAAATTAATGTTTCGTCTCGTCATTTCAGTTAAAACATCTAGCTACTGCCGCGAAAATCCGATATGTCACATTTGACTGTGCTTCGATAGCAATCCGATTAGGTTCTGGGTTCGAATCCGTGTCCAACACAAAGCTTTACCTCACGGCATTTCAAGTAAGTTACTTGTGAAGAAGCAATATTTAACATCTCTTGTAGTTCTTTAACAGGGACAATAGATGAAGGGTAGGAATTCGCGTCTGTTAAACATGTTTGCGTCATGCAATTTAAAGCTGTTATTTGCTAACTGATACTGTCCAAAATCGAGGTATATCACTCTCTGTATGCTTAATCAGGAATGACTGTTAGTTTCCGTCAGTAACGAAATCTTTGCTTAGTCTGCATGAGCTGGGCTGAATCCATATGCGGAGCAAGACGGTTCGTCGTGTCATTTGAAGTTCATACATATTCTCAACTAGCTGCTCGTGAATAACTTAAATTTTTAATGCATTTTGTGTTAAATAATAAGTACGATATGTTACTTTGAAGAGGAAATCATGAATACGACGAACTTACTACGTGCATTACCAATCTGACGTAATAATGAGAGTGGTAACATTTCAGGTATGCCATTTATTGTAATAAATGTGAGTTTACAAGCCTTAAGGACAGTCTTATCTGTGATAAGGTGTTCCCTGATATTTGTAGTATCGTGGTATTACTTTACATCTTGAGTTATTGCGGTACAGAGCAGTGTTTTCTAGTGGTGACTTGTTGGAACCATTTTCAGTAGTCAAACGACTGTACCAAGGAGCGATTAGGGGACCTGCTGGACAGCTTTTTTTGAATAGGACAATGTTCCTGTCCAATGATTTTTAGATTAGTTACAATAAGCTTACGCTGCAAGAGAACTCGCTTGTATTTTTCAATATGTGGTCTGTTGTCGGTTTGAAGGCCTTACATTGCATCGGCAACTTAGTGCAACTCCACCGAGGGCTGTCTGGAGTAGAGTGGAGATAGCAACGTGAAAGTTGCGAGCTGTCGAAGACGATCTTCATATTCCTAATGCGATTAGGACATCGTATACTTTTGACGACGTTTAGCACCTGTGCGGTCAGTCAACCAATTTCACAATTCATGTTGAGTAATCCTGCTAAATTCCCATAATATTGTCTTTTTATATTGATGATTAATATGGGTAGTCGTCACGTTCATGTGTCGTCTACAACGCAAATTTAATGTTACTATCCTAGGAACAAACCTGCAATACGTTTTGTATTTCATAATCGGAACTATCTGCATTAACCGTCATCAGAGCAATGTCAGGGAACAGAATGCAGCAGTGCCTTGGTACCTACTTGGGGACCTGCTTGAGTCATGTTCTAAGGAAAGGGTAGTTGCTGGTTCACATTGTATTACACTAGCGAGAAGTACCGACTTTTCCTTTTCTCTGCAAACATCCCGAACTAAATTCAGTAACTAAATGCTAAGAACATATTTGCATTGTGCCAACTCGAAGATCAATAGATATGGATACAGATATAGTTTTTTATATTTAAAGCCATTCTCGTTCTGCGTTGGAATAAACATCATTCATTATTTGATTGTTCTTGTTACGATTGTTATTGTCATTCTCTCACTCGCAAGAGTTTTCACATTCCTATTTGGTATCGATGCACATGAAGAGTGGCTATGAAAGAAGGGAATACTGAATGTTACGTCATGCAGAATACACTCATTTGCTTCTGCTCCTCGTGATCAACGCTGCAGGAGAAGTGAGATACATAAAGTTGACAGTGTGAGGACAGACATGCTGGCACAACTCTGCAACCACACAGTGTTACCAGATAAAATGGTGCTGCGGAATCGAAAGTGTAGTACGGACTTTGCCACAGTAGCAGACAGCTGCTAATTTCGGACCATGACCGTGGATTACACTTCGGTCAGTGCTGGTTAGAGTGTTGCAACTGTAAATGGAAGGCTTTGTTTGACAGTCTTGTGCTGATGCTGTCTGAATAAATTATGCCACTGGATAAAAAGCGGTTTAGTTTTGAGACCTATCCCACAAGGGGAGAAGGCACAGTGGTCTGCTTCAGGAATTCCAAGCAATAAAACACAAAAAGCAACCCAGGAAGGGTTCGAACAGCTACTTTCATGCAGAGACATGCATTTGGAATCTGTTCATCGTTACGGAGTCAAACAAGAGGGTAACATTACTGAAACAATGATAGGTTACTTAGTATATAAGAGAGCAAACAGATTTCAAGGAGAAAACGTATGAAGACGCAGACTTCCTCGTTATCAATATGTGCGGCATATCTTTCGTGTTAACGAAAGTAATATCCCGCTTTAACTCTTCTTACGTCTCAAATGAAATGAATGCCATGAGGAATCGAATATTTGTTGACTGCGCCTCTCCTTGCTTCCATCCGTACCAACATATTTCTTCATTCTCGTGGTAATCATGACATCCTTTTTGTATGCTGCAAAAGATTGCACGTGGACAAATTCGACATCGAGGTGCAAAGCATTTGGTATCTTACATTATATTCAATTCGAATAAGCTTCAGATGTATTTTTACTTCGTTTGTATTTTTAGATGATTATGAACGTTACGGAAAATTATCTCACATGCTTTATGTTGGATGAGAAACATTGAATGACCCGTTTTGCTTTCCCTACGTTGAAATGATATAATGTCGGCGTCAACAGCCTTCTTCCACGCCGGAAGCTGAAACTTGTATCATTCTGGATTAATGATAATTGAATGCCTCAAATGTAGACATAGCCCACAAGGCGACGTCAGGAACCATCAGGGGAGAACGCCGCATAAAAACCAAACGTGCGCGCGCGTCTCCACTCTGAAGGACCGTATCGGAGAATCACGGCAAGCATTTCGCTGAAGAGCTGCCTCGTAAGAGAACCGAGAAATGGCAGCGCCGTAGCAAGTATTTGTCAACACTCTAATAGTGCATTTATTTCCGTGTTACCCTGCTAGATTCACTTGACATTCGTTTTCCACATCGAAGACTCGTACGATAGAATCCACTGTAAGATGAGACAGTTAGAAAGTATAATTAATTTCTGGACTCCAAGAACGGCGTTCTTCACATAAGTAACACCTGTTTGTGTGTTTTAGGTTGCGTTTTGAGGCTCAGGCAACATCGCAGTGACTATAGTCCGTCTGTGGTCGCCAGTGTGTCGTTAGCTCAGAGGTTATTCGTCATATTGTGGCTTTTCTAACGCGGGACATTCTGAATCGTAATACTCCCCTTTCATTATTAGTTCCGGGACGTGACTATTTTCCTCGGACAAAGACCAATGCTGTGAACTGGATTCGCAGACATGCCATTCACTACCTAGTTGGACAAACTGTAGACTCTGTACTCGATTTTTGGACATACCTCAACGACCGTCATTATGTCGTTGTCCGCCACCCAAAATAAAGACAATTTTTCTCGAACTTCCTTGGGAGTGCTTTCCACGACCCGCCTCGCAGCTGGAATGTGTTAAGCCAAGAGTGAAGAAGGTTTCCAGTTTGAACCAATGAACATTTCTGAACTACTGAACGGAACACACCAATTTCGAGAAGACGTGATTCAACATATTACCAGCGGGGCGCAGAAGGCGTCTGATCAATTACACAACAAAAATAAACAAAACAAAAATCAAAATAAAAATAAAATTCAGAAAAAGGAAGATTTTGTTTTGTTTGTAATGATAGCCCTAACCTTGAATTCCCATATTTCCCCTGGTGTATAGGCAGCTCTTGGGGTAGGTTTAGTCAGGAGCCAACGCCTGAAGTGGATCAGATTTTTTTTTTTTGTTATAGGATGAAAAGTGGCGGTGGCAATTAGTTTCTTTTTTTATTGCCATTTTCCTAAGGGGCTTTAAAATAAGAGAGAGAAAAATGGGTAATCGTCAAAAAAAGTAATAGAAAAAAAGCAAAATTAAAAAAAAAAGAGGTTCCCTTGTGCGTTGCGGTGGTCGTACTGTATGACATAGCAGTTCCAATCTCGGTGGAAGCCGCTGACTACAACCTTTTATTTTCCATTTTAATTAATGGAGTTGCAAACGGCTAGTAAAAATTCTTTATACGAAATCTGAAGAATGCCTTTAAACGTCAATCTTCGTCCAATTCGACTTAGTAAATTAAGTTAATATCATGGATGTCTGCTTTGCAAATGCCAAGGTGCTTCACTGTAAAATAGATCCTGAAAAGATTCAAAGCGACTGTCAACGATATAAATTTGAGTTTTGTTCGTCATATAGGTCTAACATGTCAGAAGGTTGAAGTGCACATGTTGATTAATATCGTTCCCCTCTTCTAAATTTTTGCAATAGCATTTAACTGTAGACGTTTTCTAACACCGGCGTTAGCAATTCCTTTCCGTTCTCTGAAACCTCCAAAACGACAAATTTTTCTGGTCTAAATCTGATGACCTTAACTATCACTTCCGATCAACATTAAATACTTCATGAACCCATACATGGAACTCCAAATGTGCAGTGTTCCTGCACTGCTACAGAGCATGCATTGCAAGGTATTCACACAGTTTATCGCATAGAGTTACCATAAGGAATGAAACAAGAACTGTAATACACTTTACACCACAGACGCTCACCCCGGCTTGACGAAAACATCCGAACATTGACCAAAAGTTGCACAAATAATTGAGTTTGAAAGGAAAAGAAACGAGGTATGAAGCATTTATAAATTCATCGAATGTAGCGAGGTGGTTTAATTTCGTCCCAGTCTATAAACTTAATTTCGGGCCATACTCAGCTCTTGCCGATTAATGTAATATAATACCCGCCTACTAATCAGGGCGTCTGTCTCCGTTGCTTTTGAGCGTGAATGGAAATCGTAGAAATTTTCTGTGGAGCAACATTTAATAATAAAGCGTTTTAAATCATCAAAAGCGATGAGCGGGAACAGGCGCTTTCGATAAAGAACGGGGGAGTGCAGCGCCGCTGCTGTCGCCACGGCCGCTGCCGGTAGCCAGCAAATGGATCCCGGAGCTTTGCCGCATACGGCGTCCAGAGGAGGACAGTCTGCAGGAAATCTGCCGCAAAATCGTTACTGGATAAAATTTTGATATCGGTGTGTCAGAAAGCGAAATAGATTGAATCTGCGCTACCATTACATTCACGTCTTCAGCATTCAGACAGAAGAGGCTATAAAAATATTTTATGGCAGCTGCTCTCGATCCACTAACATTACGAACAGAAACAACGCACGCTACCGCTAGACCACAGGCGTAATCAGCCTAGTGTTGCTCTATCATGGGACAAGTTTTCCTCCAGGAAGTGCTGCAGTCTGCAGTGTTGCCAGATTGTGCAGATAACCGGACTTAGAGAATTTGCGAGTTGGCCAGTTTTATTGTCCCATGTCGCGATCGGCGCGGACTTAGCCTCTGAAGCGGCCGGCCGCCGGTCGAGTTTTATGTCAAAGAGTGTACATCCTAATATCGTGTGAGACCTCCTTCCACCCGGCGTTGTGGTACAGCTTGACGTGGCATAGACTCAGCAAGTCGTTGGGAGTTCACTGCAAAAATATTGAGTCATACTGCCTCTATTACTATCGATAATTGCGAAAGTGAGGTCGGTGCAAGATGTTGTGCACGAACTGATCTTTTGATTATGTCAAATATATGTTCAAGGAAGTTCATGTCAGGCGATCTGGTGGCCAGATCATTCGCCTAAATTGTCCAAAACAATCTTGAAACTATTTGCAAAAGTTGTGACCCTGTGGCATGACACCATTGTTTGGGAAGGAAAAGTCCATGAACGGCGGCAAATGGTCTCCAAGTAGCCGAACATAACCATTTCCAGTCAATGATTGGGGCATTTGGACCAGGGAATCCAGTCCATTCCATGCAACACAGCTCGCACCATTATGGAAACACCACTAGCTTGAATAGTGCATTGTTGACAAGTTTGGTCCATGGCTTCGAGAAGTCTGCACCATACTCGAACCCCAGCATCAGCTACTACCAACTGAAACTGTTACTCATCCGACCAGTCCACTGTTTTCCAGTCGTCCATTGAGTAACCAATATGGTCAAGAGCCCTAGAGCGCTGAAGGCGATGTCGTGCTGTTAGCAAAGGCTCTCGCGGAGGCCGTCTGCTGCTATAGCCCATTAACGCCAAATTTCTCCACGGAAAGGTTCGTCGTATGTACCTCATTGATTTCTGCTGTTATTTTACGCAGTGTTGCTTCTCTGTTAGCGACGACATCTCTACCCAGAAGCCGCTGCTCTCGGTCGTTAAGTGAAGGCTGTTGGCAACTGCCTTGTCTGTCGTGAGAGCTAATGCCTGAAACTTTGTATTGTCGGCATACTCTTGACACTGTGGATCCCAGAATATTGAATTCTCTAATGAAATCGAATGTCCTATACGTCTAGATCCTACTACCACTCCGAATTCAAAGTCTGTTAGCTCTTATTGTGCGTCCATAATTGCGTCGGAAACCCTTTCAGTAGATGGAATGTGTAGATTCTAGTTCACTTTCATTTTCTACTAAAAATCATTCGTTTCACTGGCTATTTTCACTAGAAGACGAAAACGTAACTACAACCTACATTTTCCATCTACTTTGATCCTCTCTTCAGGTCTAACTCTCATAGAAAATTTAATAACAATGAGTATTTTTTAGTATTGCATTCATCAATCTTCAAATAATTATCATTTGCGTCTAGTAAAAGAATACATTAATTGGTTAAATTTCTTTAATGGAATATGGATGAATTTTGTGGGAAATTTTATTCTTTTGCTAGACACAAATGGTACAACATTATTTGTCTTTATTAGTCCCAATTCGTCGATATTTATTTCTTTTTGTATTGTAGAAAACAAGCTATTGGATTTAGAGAAATATGTGTCCCCAGATTTTATAAGGCTATTTGTTTTACAGAAATGACATTCTCTGCCTCTTCGAAAATTTCTATGCAATTAATACGTGACAAGTTAAAACTAAAACCAGATGGAACAAATGTAACTAAATTTTATCTTTCTTTTTTATTATCTGCTCCAATTTTTATTTGCATTCGTCTTCATTTTTTATTTTTTATTATTTTTGGTCCTCCAGTAAACATATTGCAAGAGATTGTTGTAAATAGTGCAACAGCTGTTTTGTAATGAATAAGTTAATTTTTGCCCCCTTTTAGCTAATGGAACAGAATAAAATGGAGCTTTCTCAAAATATTTGCTTACATTTGCTGTTAATTGTAAACAATCTGTTAATGGATCGAATTCTTGTTCTGTCTGGGAATTTGGATTAATATAATTATAAATTGTTAATTCTAATCTTGTAATTCCATTCTCTTTAGTTGATGTGGAGGCAAAAGTTTCCTTTAATCTTCTGTGTGGACAATTTAAAAAATCAATAAAATAATTACATAAGTTTTTATTTACTTCTGGACTTGTTTTTTTGCAAATGAAATCTTGTGTTATCGCTAAATCCTATAAATAATAGTGTTCCTTTTTAAGTTCTTGCAATATTTGTGATAGTTCTTTTAATACTTTATCAGTTTTGGCATCTGCTAAATCTGTTTTGTAAGAAATAATAACTAGATTCGTACAATTACCTCATATTACATCCATATCTACATTAATAACTAGTTTAGCTCCTTTAGATGTTGTTGTACTCAAATATAAAAGAAGAGGTAACTTAGCTTCAACAGTATGTTTCACAGAACAAAATATAGAAAACTCTCCTCATAAGATCTACATATTTCTTTCTTATGTAAAAATAGCTTTTTGCCTGCATTTTTTGTGCAGTGTACTAAGTCTGTAATTTTAATTATTACAAAATGATTCCACAATTGATTCAAATTCTTCTAATTTTTGTTCTCCTTTTGAGTAGATAATATTTCTAGTATTTGTAAAGAGATTATTATTATTTAGATTTTCTGTAACTAACCATAATTCATATCTTTCATTGTTTGGTTTTAATTTATTTCCCAGAAGCTCTGTTATAGAGTGTTTCTTTTTATTGGTGGTAGACATTTTATTTTCAGCTCCTATTTATAGAGGAAAAATTATATTAGTTTTGTGAGAAAGTACTTAGAATTAGAAATGCAAAATTATTAATGAAAGAAATAAAATTTAATTGTTTTCAAAAAGTAGTTGAAACTGGGTAGTTGAAAAGCAAAGTGAAGTGATTTTTGTATATATCTGATATTAAAAAGGAATCGAATTATCTAGTACATTTAGATCCAAACAATTTGTATGGTTATGGAATAAGTCAGTATTTACCATATGGTGATTTGAATGGGATAATCCAGATTCTTTTCATACTACAAAAATAATTGAAATCTCAGATACTACTAAAATTGGATACATTTTTCTATTAGATTTAAAGTATCCAAAAGAATTAGATGATTTACATAAAGATTTACCATTAGCTCCTGAAAATGAAATTATACCCAGAACAAAACAAAGAAAATTGTTAACTACTTTAGAAAACAAAAGTAAATATTTACTTTATTATAGAAATATTAATCACTGTTTAGTGTCAGGAATGAAATTAACATAAATACATAGAGTTTTAAAATTTAAACAGTGTGGTTGGTTGAAGATGTATATAGATTTAAATGCAGAAATGAGAAGTAATGCCAAAAATGATTCTGATAAAGATTTCTATGTACTTATGTATAATTCGGTTTTTGCCAAAACAACTGAAAACATTAGAAATAGAGCTGATACGTAATTAGTGTTAGATGGAGAAAAATGTGATGATTTGATGTGAAACTTTAAGCAAGAGCTAAATTTAATGAAAATCTTGCTGCTGTTCACATTAATAAGACAAAAATCGCATTTATTATACAATGGAATGAGTATACTTGATTTATCCAGAGAACTATTGTATGATTTACACTACAGAATAATAAAACTGAATAATGGAGAAAACATAGAATTTTGTTTTCAAGATATGTACAGTTACCATACAAAAACCGAAGATATTTATGAAGGTACGAAGCCGATGATTGACAAATTTGATACTAATTAGACTCCCGAAAATAATATTTATGGTAACCAAAATACCCACAGGTGTACTGCCGGTCTACAGTGTCCAACGGGCACAATATTTCGGCGATCATACAAGTCGCTATCATCAGGTGAACTGACGGACTGAGCTCCTGTGAACGTGCCGGCACGGAGATCCGTACGCTATGGCTGCTCAGAGGGAACTGGGTTCGGTCGCGGCTGCGGCCGATTTAAATATCCTCCTCCCGCGGCGCGCTCCCTCCGCCGTCCGCGCCCCGCGCCACTGTCGCGCAGTGGGACAGATTGCGACAGCGTCTGAGATGACGTCGGTGTGATGGCTCTGTCCGCCGTGGTCGTCACAACTATACGTTTGCTCGATTTGCTCTTGATTAACCCAATCGCTGGTTCCCAAGCCTAGCTAAGATTATAGCCACGGTCACGGTTTATGAGGTCGTCTTTGGTGCAAATTTCGATGGCCTCTCTAACAACGCTGTCCCAGTATCTCGACGTCTGTACCAGAATCCTCGTGCGTTCATACTCCATAGCGTGATTTTCCGACAAACAATGTTCAGCGACCGCCGACTTGCTCGGATACATCAGTCGAGTGTGCCTCTGGTGTTGACGGCATCGATCCTCGACGGTATGCATCGTCTGACCAATATACGACTTGTCACATTGACAAGGAATCTGGTACACGCCGGCCTTCCTCAAACCTAGGTCATCTTTGGCGCTCCTCACCGGTGCACGAGTTTTATTCGGAGGACAAAACACAGTTACGACACAGCGTTTCTTCAAAATGCGGGCGATTTTCCCCGAGAGTGCGCCTGTATATGGAATAAACGCAGTGCCTACCTCCTCCCTCGTGATTTCATCCATCTCCACAGGTTGTGCTGTAGTGGATGGGCGGAGAGCACGTTGAATCTGCCACTCTGAGTACCCATTTCTTCGAAATACATTTCTCAGATGTTCCAATTCTTGGGGTAGACTCTCTGCGTCAGAGATAGTGCGCACCCTATGTACTATAGTTTTAAGTACTTCATTCCTCTGGGAAGGGTGGTGGCAGCTGTCTGCGTGCAAATACAGATCAGTTTGCGTTGTCTTCCGATACACCCTATGACCTAGGGTGCCGTCAGCCTTTCTCTTGACCAAGACGTCAAGAAAAGGTAATTTACCCACCGTTTCAGTCTCCATAATGAATTTGATGTTGGGGTGTATGGAGTTTAGATGTGTAAGGAAGTCAAGGAGTTTATCCATACCATGTGGCCAGACGACGAACGTGTCGCCCACGTAACGGAACAACGAATTAGGTTTCCATACGGATGACAACAGGGCTTCGCACCAATGACGACCTCATAAACCGTGACCGTGGCTATAATCTTAGCAAGGCTTGGGAACCACCGATTGGGTTAATCAAGAGTAAATCGAGCAAACGTATAGTTGTGACGACCATGGCGGACAGAGCCATCACACCGACGTCATCTCAGACACCGTCGCAATCTGTTCCACCCCGCGACCGTGGCGCGGGGCGCGGACGGCGGAAGGAGCGCGCCGCAGGCGGAGGGTATTTAAATCGGCCGCCGCCGCGACCGAACCCAGTTCCCTCTGAGCAGCCATAGCGTATGGATCTCCGTGCCGGCACGTTCACAGGAGCTCAGTCCGTCAGTTCACCTGATGATGGCGACATGTATGATCGCCGAAATATTGTGCCCGTTGGACACTGTAGGGCAGTACACCAATGGATATTTTGATTTTCAAATACGCCAGGAGAAACTCAAGAATCACAATATTTATGGTATTTCACAAGTTAACAAGATAGTTGTAGGAGAAATGAAAGAATGCAATGGAAAAAATAGTGCAAGTATTTTATGATCTGAGACCAAAAATGTACACTTATAAAGTTTGTGATAAAATAGAGGAAAAATGTAAATGAAATAAAATATGCATTGTCAGAAATAGGGTAAGCCTAGAAGTTTACAAAGATTGTTTAACAATAGAAACCACTACAGAAGAATCCCAAGTGAGAAACATGAAGTTTTCACAGTTGAAATAATCAAGTTAGCACTGAGTCCTCATGATGACAAAAGATATGTTTTGGAAAATAAAACAGATACATTACCACATGGACATTACAAACTATAAAGAATCTAATAAAAATTTGTCTATATTCATGGAGACTCTAATCAAGAAGCTCAAAAATGGAAGTGTCTCGAAAGAGATTGAAAAATTAAGTGAGCTACACGTGAATGTTTTATATAATATTACTGGATGTGAATATTTAAATACCACATGTGGAGAAAAACTTTGTATTGAGCTTAATGACGAATTTAATATTATTTCACCAGATAGATATTCTAAATTAATTACTGATAGGGACTTTGAATGTATTAAAAACAAACAGATGAAAATGAAATATAAAGGAATGAGGAAACTTAAAAATAGAAATAATGAATTTCATGTTATTGAATCCACAATGCGAAAATTTTGAATTTTTTAAAAGAAATTTATTATTTACCAAAATAAACTTTTTAAATTCACTGTACTTCATCTTATTTATTTTCTTGCATTCACCTTTCATAAAAAATTTAAATTTTCTTTTCTTTCATTGACCTTTTATACAAAAATATTAAATTTTATTTTCTTAAGTTCATCTTCTGTACAAAAATTATTATTTTTGAAAACTGATGAATGAGACACAAAAAATATCAGTTGTTATTAATTTTTCTAAGTGAGTTAGACCTGAAGAGCGGATTAAAGTAGATGGAAAGTGTAGTTTCTAGGTAAGTTTCCTCTTTCTAATGAAAAGAACGAGTGATTTTTAGTAGAAAATGAAAAGTGGGCTTGAACCTATGTTTTCCATCTCCCCCTCTGAAATGAATTATCTGAGTAAAAACGAGAGCTCCATCAATGCACTACTCTTTTATGGCTTGTGTACGCGATATTATTGCAAACTATATATATGTGTGTATCACTATCCCATGACTTTTGTCACCTGAGTGTACATGAAGGCTGTTTTTTTATTGATTGACTTATGAGTTTTGTTGTTGTTGTTCTTTGTCATGTATTTTATTCTGTATTAGTAAGTGAAATGAACATTTGACGTGTGTGTGTGTTTAGTTTTTATAGAGTTAAAAGGAGGTAAGAAAGAAAGGCTTCTCAGTCATTTCTGTAACCATGCGAAATTTTCATGATTATATTAAAATTTTTTGAGTTATTGTCCCTCGTCATCTTCGCTGATTGTATTCTACGTTTCGGGACGCCTTTGCAGTGAAGAGGAGGCAGTGTAATTAAATTTTAAAGAGTTAACAAACACGACCACATTATGATGTATTTACTGTCAGAGGTGACTGTCAATCGATTAATGGATTGTTATAGGAAGAAACGCTATCTGGTAATGAAAGTGGCGTCTATCGCGTAAATGCACACTGCGCACTGGGTGGAAAATGAGGTCGATACTGTATAAACACATCAGTTCTTAGTAGATGAGGATACTGAAAGTCAATGTATTTTTAAGACAGTTCCTACGCCCAAGACCTATAGCTATTCCGTAAGCCACATTACGGAGTAAGGCGTTGAAATATTGAGAAAAGTCAGCAGTCACTGTAGTTTGAAAGATACAGTACGTTTTAGTGTTTCCAAGTCTTTTCAACTGAAAAATTTATATTCATTTCATAGTCATAATCTAGATGGAAGAAGTATCTTTCTCCATCACTACGGAGATTATTTACACGCTGTGGCAGCTTATGGGAGTTGCACCGTGGCGACGTGATCAGTGGGACGATTGCGCCTGTAGCAATAAGAACATTTTGAGAAAGTTTGCCAAGTACGTATCAGTATTTTGGTTGTCCGTCACAATTAGTTTTGGCATAAGGGAACTTTATAAAGTGGCCGAGTTGTTCCATTCAGATGTTACAGAAACTACCCAAATCATTGACTTAGTGCTTAAACTTCTTTTCACATAACGTTTGATTAGTGGCTTTTTGTGTTGCACCTTCAGTAGACTAAAACATTTTAATACATTCCTAGACGCACTGGATCTGGCTGACAATATACTGCTGCCAAGCACCACACTGGACTCTAGAAAATTTGGAACACTTCTTCTGATGCCTGGTGCACTGCTAATAGTGGCTAATACTACGTCCATTATTATGAGCTTAGGCAACAGATATGCAAATTTTAATGCACTCGACGTTGTAATAATTACAATAGAGGCAATCTGTGATTTTACATTGGCGCTGCAGTTCGTCGTGTTAGTGCTGGAGCTGTGGTCGCAACACCGTGAACGCCTTGCTCGTGTCGTCGCTAAGCTGTGTGGGGGAGCCCAGTCCGTCCAGGTTCGTGCTCGGCTGGACGGAGATGGCTCCAGGAGGAGAGCTGGCCGGCAGGATGCGCCGCCTGCAGGACGTCCACCTGGTGCTGCAGCGCGCTGCGGAGGCGCTGCAGGCCCACGTGTCGCCTACAGTCACTTTACACGTGATGACTTGTGTCGTGGGCAGCATTTACTGTTGCTAAGAGCTTTTGGTGATTCTGACGTCATCAGGAAAAGGGGACAAAATGCTAATGAACGGATCAGTAAGCTTTGACCTGTGTTGGCTGGTGCGGCGCGTGCTTGACCTGTCGACCATGACGCTGTCGTGTTCGGCGCTGGGGGACGAGGCGGCAGCTGCGGCGGTTCTGCTGCGGAGGGCAGCGAGCATGGCGGGGGCGGCGCTGGAGGTGGAGGCCGTGTTGAGGCACGTGGAGCGGGCGCCGCCCCCGCGCTTCACGGCGTCCGGTCTGTTCCCCTTCGACAAGTGTCTGCCCTCTCGGCCACCATTACGTACCTCATCATAGTTGGACAGCTCGGTCTCCAATGAGCTTACATGTATACGTTCTCGGTGTTTCCAGTAGTTTAGTCACACAGTTATATCTTCGTGTTATAATGTGGGATGTGTCATAGAAAATATATTTTCGTGTCAGGTAGAGATCTGTGTAAAAATGATGTTCGAAACATCGAACAGTGAAAGTAATTAGCGAACAATAGGGTGCTGGTACAGTTACCGGAATGGGTTGGAGTGTGACCTGATATTGATACCGCCCTAAGGGAAAGAAGCGTTTCTCTGTGCTGAAACAACTAATTCCGTAACTGATGTGTAAAGTGACTGTTCCAGGAAGTGTCTTTGTTGATACGAATGAAAGTGGTTCAGCATCACAGGGAAGTTGATCTGATGGTGTATGTTGAGTGGGAAGCATTGACGAATCACAGTATGGTCATTTATTTACTTATTTATTTACTAGTTCAGCGTTTACAAATGGCTTAATGAAATACTATATTAACTATTCTGATAGCTCTATCCCGAGGTGCATCATTCTCTACGTATGTTGTTATAGTACTGTGCAGTATTACAAATATTCTTGAGTCGTAGAATACATACATGTCCTTCAGATCACCCTCGTAGTCACGCATTTTACACAAAAGCATATTGGATTTCCCCGCACTTATATTTAGGACTGTCTGATAGGCCACAACTGTTCATTACTTGCTTACACCTACCAACTCCTAGTCAGCTTTGACGTTTTGCTGTACTGAACGTTCATACGCAGCACTGCAATGACAATGAATATTCAAGAGGCCACTTGGGATGTGGGCACCATTGCTTGATCAATAAGGTATACAATGTTGACACTAGGTAGCGACATTTTTACCATAATACTGCAGAGCCAATTGTAGCGTCTGGCTTTGTATTGTGTACATACCTCCGCTGATGTTCTGAACTCCATAAAATAATACCTTCTGTATATGTTAGTTTAATCGCTTGGTAGCATCCTTTCAAGTATGCTCCTATTTCTCAACCACTACTGCGGGAAAAAGGCCTACTACATTGTGTCAGCAAAAGTTAAGAGAAATTCTGCATTATTACAAATTGATTAGGCGCGTTGTCTTTATGGGGTAATGTAATATGAAGTATTGATAACTATCAGATAGGAAGACAGAAAAAAATTATGCAAGTAATTAATGTTCCAGTACCAGGCTGATAATTTTAAATGAAAATGTTCACTATGAAATCCATACTTTCGTGTTCTCAGTCTAAGGTAGCAGCTTCTCTGCTCCTCGCTACAGTAACAGGGTTATGCCAAGACCTCATCTGTATCAGAATGTTTCTCATTGACATTAGTCCTCATATGAGAAGTCATTGTAATGTAAACTAATGGGGAATTGAGAAGAATGGTACTTGTAAACTGAAAAGTTATCTCTGCAGAAGTAAACAGTTAAACACCGCATAAAATATGTAGTTCACAATCTCAGGCTTCAGTGTTGACGTTATAAAGTCAATGAAAAGACTGCAAAAGATATTTATAGTGATTGTTGTAATATTTGCGCTTAACACACTGTTTATCATCAGTCAGGCAATAGTAGCCGACCGAGACAGAAGCAACAACAGGGAAGTAACCGCGTTTGTGGCATTTACGAGTTCCTAACCAGGAGCGAATTTAAATATATCATCTGTGTGCTTTAATAATTTAGTTTCTTGAGCTTCTGCGTGTAAATTTAATACATAACAGTCACAGTTCTCGCGTTTTCGTTTGCATTCGAAAGTAAACCAATTTTGTGACATATTACAAGTTCCTAATCAGTGGAAAATTATTTAGTTTCACCTGAGTGCTTCGGTAGCTAGGTTTGTGAATATCTGCGTATTATTAGACACAGTTCTTGCGTTTTCGTCAGGGTCTACAGTAGAGTTGAGCAGCATGTGCCGATAGTCCGTTTGTCTGCATAGTTTAGTTTTCCACTGTCTTTGGTATGGACAAGGACTGCGATTGTTGCGTGCGGTTGCGAATCGAGTTGGTGACACTTCGCTCTCAGCTTCAGGCTGTGATGGCTTCGGTTACACAGCTTGAGGCTGCAGTGGATGTGCACCACTGTTGTGGGCCGGCCGTTGGGATCCAACGGACGTCCAGCACGTCCGAGTCCTCCGATCGGTCCTTACCCATGGCCAAATCGGATACTGCTCGCACTGAGGTTGACCCGTCACCTGTGGTCGAGTGAGAGGTCGCCCTGGGGCGAAGAGCAGGCGGAGAAAGACTTCCCCAGCGGCCGCACGTAAGGCCTCTCCGGTATGTCTGACAAACAGGTTCCAGGTGCTGTTTGTGGATGATACTGTCGCTGAGCCAGATACTGTCGCCTGTCCTGTTTCAGAGGAAACCACTCAGTCTGCAAGATCCAGGCAATCACAGAGGGTGGGATTATTGGTAGTTGGGAGTTCCTACACTAGGCGCTTTATGGGGCCCCTTAGGGACTTGGCTGACAAGAAGGGAAAGAAAACCAATGTGCACTCTGCTCCTGGGTGGAGTCATTCCAGATGCGGAAAGGGTCCTCCCGGATTCCATGAAGAGCACAGGGTGCAGCCATCTGCAGGTGATTGCTCACGTCGGTACCAATGACGTGTGTTTGGATCAGAAGAGATTCTCTCTGGTTTCGAGCGGCTAACAGAAGAGCAAAGGCTGCCAGTCTTGCTTGCAAGATGAAATCAGAGCTGACAATTTGCAGACCTCTGGTATAGAGCAGAGTGGTGCTTCTGAATCAGAGGCTCAGACGGTTCTGCGACCGTGTAGGCTGCAGATTCCTCGACTTGCGCCAGAGGGTGGCTGGGTTTCGAGTTCCGATGAATAGGCCAGGTGTCCACTATACGCAGGAGGCGCTTGCACGGATAGCAGAGGCTGTGTTGCGTGGACTAGGCGGTTTTTTAGGTTAGAGGGTCTCGGGAAAACACAAAAAGGGCTTCAGTCACGGTGTTCCAAAAGATAGGCTAAATATGGTTGGCGGTGGCGTGTTTTTTGGTGTCAGAAGTAGTTTAACTTGTCGCGAAATTGAAGTAGATACTTCCTGTGAGTTAGTATGGAGAGAGGTCATTGTTGGCAACTGGAATAAAGTAATAATAGGAGTCTTTTACCGAACTCCCAGTTCAGATGATATAGTTGCCGAAAAATTCAAAGAAAACTGGAGTTTGATTTCAAACACATACCCGACTCACAACGATAATAGTGGGTAGTGACTTTAATTTACCCTCGATATGTTGGCGAAAATACATCTTTAATTCCAGTGATACGCATAAAATATCATCCGAAATTGTGCTAGGCGCATTCCTTGAAAATTATTTCGAGCAGTTAGTTCATGAGCCCATGCAAATAGTAAACGGTTCTGAAAATACACTTCACCTCTTAGCAACAAATAATCCTGAGTTGATAACGAGCATCAAAGCCGATGCAGGAATTAGTGAACACAGGGTTGTCGTTGTGAGACTGAATATTGTTATCCCCAAATCCTACACAAATAAGCGACAAATATACCTATTCCAAAAAGCAGATAAAAATTCACTTGACGCCTTCCTGAGAGACAATCACCACTCATTCCAAATTAATAATGTAAGTGTAGACCAGATGTTGCTTGAATTCAAAGAAATAGTATCGGAAGCAATTGAGTGAATTATACCAAATAAATTAACAAACGGCGGATCTGATCTTCCTTGGTACACAAAACGGGTTAGAGCACTGTTGCAGAAACAAAGAAACAAACATGCCATATTTAAACAGACACAAAATCCCCAAGATTGGCGATGTTTTACAGAAGCTCGAAACTTAGCGCGGATATCAATGCGAGATGCTTACAACAGTTTCCACAACGAAACTTTGTCTCGAAACCTGGCAGAATATCCAAAGAGATTCTGGTCGTATGTGAAGTTAGCGGCAAGAAACAATCAATGCTTTCTCTGCCCGATAGCAATGGAGATACTATCGAAAACAGTGCTGCCAAAGCAGAGTTACTAAACACAGCCTCCCGCAATGCCTTCACAAAAGAAGACGAAGTAAATATTCCAGAATTTGAATCGAGAACAGCTGCCAACAAGAGTAACGTAGAAGTAAGTATCCTTGGAGTAGTGAAGCAACTTAAATCACTTAATAAAAGCAAGTCTTCTGGTCCAGACTGTGTACCAATTAAGTTCCTTTCGTAGTATGCTGATGCATTAGCTCCATACTTAACAATTATATACAACCTTTCGCTCGACGAAAGATCCGTGCACAAAGACTGGGAAGTTGCACAGGTCACACCAATATTAGAGAAAGTTAGTAGGATTAATCCACTAAATTACAGGCTCATGTGCAGCAGGATTTTATAACATATATTGTGCTCGAACATTATGAATTACCTCGAAGAAAACGGTCTATTGACACTTAGTCAACATGGGTTTAGAAAACATCGTTCCTGTGAAACACAACTAGCTCTTTATTCACGTGAAGTGTTGAGCGCTATTGACAAGGTATTTCAGATTGATTCCTAATTTCTGGATATCCAGAAGGCTTTTGATACTGTACCACACAAGTGGTTCGTAATAAAATTACGTGCTTATGGAATATCGTTTCAGTTTTGTAACTGTAGTAATTGACGTAAAGTCATCGAGTAAAACAGAAGTGATTTCTGGCGTTCCCCAAGGATAGTGTTATTGGCCTTTTGCTGTTCCTTATCTATATAAACGATTTGGGAGAGAATCTGAGCAGCCGTCTTAGGTTGTTTGCAGATGACGCTGTCGTTTATCGACTGAAAAGTCATCAGAAGATCAAAAGAAATTGCAACGGCTTAGGAAAGATACCTGAATGGTGCGAGAAGTGGCAGTTGACCCTAAATAAAGAAAAGTGTAAGGTCATCCACATGAGCGCTAAAAGGAATTCGTTAAACTTCGGTTACACTATAAATCAGTCTAATCTTAAAGCCGTAAATTCAACTAAATACCTAGGTGTTACAATTACCAACAACTTAAATTTGAAGCAACACATAGAAAATGTTGTGGGGAAGGTTAACCAAAGACTGTTTTCTATTGGCAGGACACTTAGAAAATGTAACAGATCTAGTAAGGAGATAGCCTACATTAAGCTTGTCCGTCCTCTTTTAGAATACTACTGCGCTGTGTGGGATCCTTACCAGATAGGTCTGACGGAATGCATCAAAAAAGTTCAAAGAAGGGCAGCACGTTTTGTATTATAGCGATATATGGGAGAGAGTGTTACAGAAATGACACAGGATTTGGGCTGGACTTCATTAAAATAAAGGCGTTTCTCGTTGAGAACGGAATCTTCTCACGAGATTCCAATCACCAACTTTCTACTCCAAATACGAAAATATTTTGTTGGCACCAACCTATATATGGAGAAACGATCACCTCAGTAAAATAAGGGAAATCAGAGCTGGTACGGGAAGATATAGGTGTTCGTTCTTTCCGCGAGCTATACGAGATCGAATAATAGAGAACCGTAAAGGTGGTTCGATGAACCCTCTGCCAGGCACTTAAATATGATTGGAAGAGTATCCATGTAGATGTAGATGTAGATGTATATTGACTCAACTAAGATTACAGGAAAGCAGTCAGTTTCTACGTGCTTTGGAGTATGATGATATGCCCTGTGTTCTCTGTCTCCTTTCTCTCTCTGTCTCTCTCAATCAAAAAGTAGATGACATGAGATATAATAAGTGAGGTTCGCAGAAGCCCACAATAAGTATATTTTTCGAGCATATGGAATTCGGTGCAGCCCTGAGTGGGTGGGAACGCCCACTTTTCAGAGCGCAAGGAAGGCAAGCTATGAGATCTAGCGGCACTAATAAGTAATGTGTCCAATTTAAGGTTTTCTTGTCAAAGGAGATAACTGCATAGCTCCATTGCGCTCTAATCGTTGTTACAGTCAGGAAATGCGCAGTGATGATTGTGGATGCTGATGAGAAAGATTGTAAACACGCCAGATCCGATATTAATAGGGATTAAGGCCGTGGAAAAGCTCTATTGGTGCTGCCAAGAAACAGATAACTGCATACTGAAATATCTGAAAACTTGTATGTGTTGAGAGAACTGCAGCCTTTAATAGCAACTGTGGTGAGCAAGACAAAAGCTGTCTTGTTATTAAATTGATGTACTAAATCGTAAGTACTTTCTGAGCGGACATGCTCGTTCTGGTGCGACAAACTCTTCAGAATCATAAAAAATGGTAAATGCCTCTGCCAACTGCAAATTTAATCTCAGAACACTGTAAACTTGTATCCGCTAAAATATGCAAAATATTTTCTGTTTTAACGTTGGAAAAGGCACACTTCAAAACCACTGAATAACAGAAATGGAACATTAAGAATGGAATACATAGCGCCCAGTGGATCCTTTTGAAAAAAGGACAACAAAGGACTTTTTTTTTATAAGCAGTGAATAACCACAATACTGAATTTTCATGAAAAGACATAAGCCCACCATCCCTGAATGAGGATCAGCAAATTGTGCTTGCAATGGAACTGCCTACATGCCACTTTCCCCTGAGAGGAAGAAAACCATGACCTGCAAGAGCCTTATAGACTTACTGTGCTTCTTTCCACTAATATACCACCCATTTTGTATAAATATGGTTCACAAAGTGTAGAAGCTGTATAGATATGAAAGAAAAGGTAAGTACCTGTAAGCAGAATGTGATGGAGAGCCATTGATGGTTTTTGAGATAGACTGAATCAAAAGATAATACCCATCCTTTAGGCTATGGAGGCCGAGAATCGTAAACATGGGGGCGTGCGGTTTTGTGATAATATACAAGAATTTTGTTCCTATTTTCTGATTATAAATATGGGCTTGTGGGACTTTTTTAATAATATAAATGATTACAACACAGCAGCCAAAGGATATAGATGCCACTCACAACTACGAAGTCTCTGAATGCTGAATCAAAGTGGTCGCTACTCGTTTCATGTGGCAGCCAGCAAACCGCGGTCCTTAAGTGTGCTGCCGTTGTCCAGCACACCGATCCAGCCGGTCCCCCACTCACTGGTCGCTTGCCTCTGATACGTCAAACTACCCTCTCCAGGTCATTTCTACTCCTGACGTGCCTTCCATGGGCGCATCACTTGTTTGTACTCCTTGGCCGCCATCATCTAAGAGGCGGACTTTACCTAATGACCTCCTGTGGTACACGAACAGTGACCCAACAAATATAGCAGGAGATCTGCACCAAATTCGAGGAAAATTACATGCTATAATTCAAAACACTGGATCATAACGCATGAAATACGAAAAGAAAGCTTGGGGACAAGATGAGAGGCGAGTTAAATATGTAATTCCTGAGTATCTCATGTGACCTCCCTGTTCCACGACTTGTACTGCTCTGTTACTAAAAAAATAATGTTGTAAACAAAGTTTGCAAACAAGAATTGGTTTAATAGGAAGATAAATCCTCTCCAAACTCAACTGTAATTTTCAATAGTAATTTTAAGTGTCTTATGTTTTTTCTTCAGTTTCACGAAAGAAAATGAGTATATTGCATGATAAACATACGAAATTTATTTAACATATGGTTCCCAGCATACTACAACAAGGAAACGTTCTGTTGACCGCGTTATTGCCTTGGTTTTATTGACCTATAGTTACTTTATGCTGTACATCATACTGCGATATCAATCAAATTAGTGAAAATTGTCTGTGTAGGGTCTGTGTGTCCTTGGTGACGTAGCTGATTTTGTGATAATTTTGTCAATACCAGGCGGACGTCCGTACAATAAACTTAACCTCTCACCCTGTCACCGCTTCACTCAGCGCGAATTATGATGAAAGCCGAGTATCAGCTATAGAAAATTTATTTACTTTTTGCTGTCTTCAGATCAGAGCAGACCAGGAATTTTCGAGTAACAGCTTCTATTTAATGTTTATCTGTTCTTCAGAGAGAAACGGCTTTCTAGTGGTTTTTTTATTTACCACCATATTGATACTTACTAACTAAAATCACCTACATACTATATTCACTACTTAATCAGTACAGTCTCTAACCTTCCTTCAGGTACCTCTTCTATGTTTCATTATTACAGTGGTAAACCTAATAATATTAAATATCATTTTAATTGCTAGGATAATATTCCTTTTTGTTTACAATACACTGAATGCTGGTAACTGTATGGAAACCAATACTTTTCACCCATTTTAAGTTAGTAACTGCTTAGTATTTCGTATATTTGGTCAATATACAAACAGATCTATTTTTTCTCAGCTTCTATAATAGAGTTCCTGGAGGCGGGAAGACCTTGAACACTTCAAAACTTCCATTTCCAGTAGGCTAAATAAATTTTCTTGGCATCTCTAAAACAGTCCCAACATAGCTAGTCCTCACAATGAGACAGTACTTTAGAATTTACTTGTTGTATTTAAGAAATTTTCTACCAACATTCCAAATGTTTCAGTAGGCCTCCTTTCTAGTTTATTATTGAAAGTAGTAATCTGTAACCTTTCACTGGTTCATTCTAAAAACCAACAGTCTATACTGCTTTCCTGGGCGCCTCCAGGCACTTCTGACAATGAAACGCACTGTCTCCTAAGATTTGAACTACACATATTCTGCCACTTGGAGACTGCTGAAGTGTGTGTGAGAGCGACAGTCTATTCAGTAACTTTTCTGCCGAAGTATCGCAGGTGTTGCAGGATTGGAAGAATACGCGGCACATGCGGCAGTGCTCAGTGGTAAACTGTGCAATTTACAGCAGGCCAACCTGCTGCTGCATCGTGCTGCCGGACTGCTACAGCCCGCGTGCCTCCAAGACACACCGCCCACGTCGAACACAGCAACCCGAACATCACTGAGAGTGGCCACAAGCTGCTCATCTTTCTGGTGTTTCCAAGAGACGGAGGTAAAATCTCTGGTCCTAACGTTCTGTTTGCAGATGTTTTCTATGTTGGCTTGTTAAATAATGTGTAACCCGGCAGTTCTGACTGTATTATTTCGTGCTGGAATAGAAGCGTTAACATATGGCTGAATTTCTGAGAAGGTTTTCCCTTGTTTGTTGGAACTGCTCAGTGTACCATTTTTAATTAGACGTAGATTGCAGTTTATGGTAAATGTTTGACATGTAACACAAATTCGTCATGTCAGCGAAACTGCGTGTCTGCTATTTCTGTGTGCTGTGAAATTCTTTTATCACATACTCCATTTTGTTATTTAGAGTTATTTAGAAACAAAGTATTCAACTACGACAACATTTTAGTAAAACAGCGTTTTACGATGAATATTTCAATAACAACTGTTCTCTTTACAGTGCTTTTACATTTCACTGTGAAAATATTTCACTTATAAGTCATATTCTTAGAATAACAGGCCCAGTACATTTAGAGGACACTAGAACCACAATGTACAAATAATTATTACCTTTCTATTCGCATTCGCTTAATATTCCGGAACCGCAGATTTATGTTGTTCAAAAATGGGATCGTCTGTGACATTTTTCACAATTTTATAAACTTTATCTTGTGGATACGTAAGACTCTGACAGTTCACAGTACTTTGGGAAATTACTTACTTCTATAAAAACTGAAATGCAAAACTTTGAAATTGTAAAAATTCAAAATAATGTTCAAATGTGTCAGCATTTTAGTTTATACCACGTACTTTAAAGTGTAGTTGATATCTGCACTCAGTGTGAGAAGGACATGTACGTTTTCTTTTTGTTAATTTATTCGTGATTTATGAGAAGTTGCCTAAGTTGCTAGGAGTGTAACTATGTGTCAGTCTGGAAAAGACTAGTTCACGAATAAAATCTAAAGTGAATCAACAATAACAATATTAACAGCGTATGTAAAAATGGAATTATGCTCATAAAACCCGTAGCTGCACAGTAAATGACCACAGCACAAGACAACAACAAAAGTTTCCGTGAAGCTCAAGATGAGTACTTTCATACATTTTTATTCAAATCATTTATTTCATTCTTCAGGTACTTTACAATAACAGACAGCACAGTACATCGTCATATTCTATAAGGGATCATTAATGAACTGGGTGATTCAAAAGTAATTTTACACACTTCAACAGCATCGAAATAGGCTAAAATGTTAAATAAAGTTTGGTCTGCTTTATTTCCGAGTTACAATGCGTAATGCCATTTGTGGTAGGCATTACATCATCACTGTTGAAAACATCCTGCAAATGGTAGACGAAGATCAGACGATAAGTACCTGGGATATAAGTGCTACTGTAGGGTTCCTCAATCAACTGTACACCACCTGCCACGGAGACAGCAATTCCACCATCTTCACCTGCAGAAGGTACAGGAGCTGACACCTGTAGGCTAACACAGACATCAGAATTTCCGTCAGTGGTTACTCGAGCACCTTGCTGCTGATCCACTGTTCAGTTGCTCGGTACTGTTCACAGAAGAGAGCTTCATTACCAATAAGTGTATTTTAGTGGGTGTATGAAAATTCTCCTGTAACTACAGTAAAAGGACATCAACAATATTTTACAGAGAATATTTGGTGTCATATAGTGGACAATAAGTTACTCTGACTGCATGTAGTCCCACAGCGCCTCACAGGCAGAAATTATTGACAGATTTTGGAGCATGAATTGGGTTGTTTACTTCATGATGTCCCACTCGCTATACGAACTAACTTATCGTGTATGTACTACAGAAGCCCTGTAAATTTCAGTAGGGAGGAACGAGGGTATCTCAATGTTGCTTCTCCTGACTAGTAGATAGGTCGTGCAGGAGCAGTAGCTTGGACCTCCAGACTTCTATATCTTAACTGCCTAGACTTCTACCTTTGGAGCTATCTCAAGAAAATCAGGTATGGTGTCGCAATTGAAAACGTTGCACAACTACAGCAACGAACTGACAATGGCTCCGCATTTGTGTGGAAACAGATGAATGGAACCTGCAACATTCAGAGAGAGGTGAGACGTCCAGCATGCCACTGTCTTTCTATACATGAACATAATTTTTAACATGCTCTGGTGTAAACATGCAGTAGATAGTTGTATCAAATTATAGGTCCCTCTATGTCGTTGCTTTCTGAGAAGAATTAATTTTGTGTTATTTGTAGCGCACTTGTGATTCCTACTCTATGGCATATTTTGGAAGTAAAGCAATTTCAGACAAAACTGTATTTAACACGTTACCCCTATTTTGATGCATACATTGCACCCAACAAGTGTGTACTGCTACTTTTTAATCGCAATATGCCATATATATATATATATATATATATATATATATATATATATATATATATATATATGTGTGTGTGTGTGTGTGTGTGTGTGTGTGTGTAGTTATTTATATACACATACACCAAGAGAATCAATATCTTTCTGTATATAATATTATTCAAAGTTAGAATCTATAACATTTATGAAACACTAAGATTAAATCATAGAAGTACACACTCATAAGATTACTAATACTACAATTGCTTTTGCAAGATCTTTTTATGAAGCTGCAGGTTGTTGCATCTCTCCCTCCCTCTCTCTCTCTCTCTCTCTCTCTCTCTCTCAACCCCCTCCCCCCACCCACACACACACCTAAACTGACATCGAAATATGTTTGGTACAGACTAATTTGTTTTGACAAAAATATCAGAAATATGTTTCATACCAAAAAAAATACTTACAAACATACATACATGTTTTACACGAAGTTTGCAGACAGCGTTACACAATTCATCATAGCTGGCCGCGGTGGCCGTGCGGTTCTGGCGCTGCAGTCCGGAACCGCGGGACTGCTACAGTCGCAGGTTCGAATCCTGCCTCGGGCATGGATGTGTGTGATGTCCTTAGGTTAGTTAGGTTTAAGTAGTTCTACGTTCTAGGGGACTTATGACCTAAGATGTTGAGTCTCATAGTGCTCAGAGCCATTTGAACCATTTTTTGAACAATTCATCATAGGATCATGTTTTCATTCTGATTTAGAGAATGCTACTTAGATAGGGGAGTCCATCTTTATCTGTCCTCACTTGTGCCCATCACCACACACGTAACCTTCTTTTTAGAACACTGTTTATGTCGTCATCACTATGAAGCTTATATAAAGTTACTGGTTCTGAAACCAGTCAGACTGTAAATGCAAGAATAGTTATTTACAGTTAGCTTCAAATGAGGACGAACTGAGTTTCAATCTTTACATCTGAATGAGTAATGAAAACGTCTTACAGTAATACTAATGCATAAAATAATAAAAAGTAGTGTACACCATATTCGTTTCATAGTTAATTGTGTACCAAATTCTCAATTAGTAAAATTCAAATTGTACCTAATGTGTTTACTAATTAAGAGATAACATAATAGAAGTATTCATCAAAATTCTCAGTCATTATTAGACATTTTACACATGATACAAGAAAAACCACTACCTTTACTAATACCAGCGAATAGTTTATGAAGACCATGAAAATGTAATGGATCATCACATAGGTTGAGCACTATACTGAATTCTAGATAATTTGACCACTTTCAAAATGACTTACAACTAATTTTTCTGAAGTCTCATTAGTACTGATCAATAAGAGGCAATATATGTGACAGAGGGAAAACTGTTCTAAGCATAGAAACTTATTTGTAAATCTTATACATGTTAGTTTGAAAAAAAGATCGTTATTAACATCTGTAATTACTGTCATGTGTAATAAGAAAATAAATAAATATTTACATTATTTTGGAATTTTGCTCTTGGCTTGACATTTTGTGGATTACTACAATATGCTGGGATTCTTTTTTCTACAGTTTCACTGGAGTGGTGTCAGAATTTTGTCCACATTTGACTGTGTAAATTGTTCTTGGGAAGTTCTGTATTTCACCTGGGCATTATACAGTCTGTATTTAGACATAAAAGTGTTTATGGTGAATTTATGATATTTATCATATATTTCTCACGTATATTGAAGCTGTATGTCTGCAATTTATTGATACTATGACACTCTTTATTTACATATCTTGTTTTGTTGGTTTATTAAAATTATTACGAAATGGTTAGAATGCTACTCACCATAAAAATGACCTGCTGAGTATCAGACAGGAACAAGAAAAATACTGTTATATGTTGATCTTTTGACTGAAGGTTTCGTCACAAAAGAGAAGACATATACGTTCACAAAAACTGGCACACCTCACACACGCATGACTGCTGTCTCTGGCCACTGCAGACAGAATCCCACTCTTCAGTTGCACTGAGGCTACAGCAGGTGGAGACTGATGCGTTCGTAAGGGTGCCTACCTGTCTGGAAGCGTGTGTTTCTTCTTAGTTCAAGAATACAATCTGCTGTGAATAAACATTGATGGTACTAATTTCCTTTCAGAATACAATTTTGTTTCTAAAACATGATCCTATCCTGGAAACGACTACATACCTGAGAAATAATAAAGTTAACATGAACCTCAAGAAGGGACCTTTTATTTATTTGATTCCTCAGAATTTCTGCAGTGACAAGCAAGTCAGTGCTGAATACAGAACTATTGTCTGTGGTGAAACATCATGATGATACAAAAAAATTGTAATTTAATAAATAAACCTTGAATTTGAATTTTAAAGAAATAGGCGGGAAGGAAAAGTAGGAAATCTGTAACAAACTCATCTGATGTTTTCCTGAAACAGTTTTACATGTGTCATCTGCATTTCACAGTAGCCCATCAGCTGCCTATCAGTCAAAGACTTTTGTCTGTGACTGTTGCAGAACTTGTGCCATATTAGAGTGTGTCCTACTTAATGCTTACTTCAATGTTCTCCACATATTACATCTGGCTTTATACCCATAAGAAGACCCTCCCCACTTCTTGATATAGTCTTTCATATTTCGTTAAGTCATTCCACAACATGATCTACACCATTTTAAATGTAATTCAAGTTCACTGTTTTCTGTAGATGATAGGAATATTTAAAACACTTTCTCTCAGATGTGATCACCAAAAGAGAATTTGTGAATTTTAACTCTGATTCGGATTTTCTCTGCCTCGTGATGACTGGGTGTTGTGTGATGTCCTTAGGTTAGTTAGGTTTAAGTAGTTCTAAGTTCTAAGGGACTGCTGACCATAGCTGTTAAGTCCCATAGTGCTCAGAGCCATTTTTGTAAACTCTGATTCATCTTAGGTAGATTGTAAAGTAAGATATATAATTAAAATTGTCACTATTAATTGTTGTTGTTGTTGTGCTCTTCAGTCCTGAGACTGGTTTGATGCAGCTCTCCATGCTACTCTATCCTGTACAAGCTTTTTCATCTCCCAGTACCTACTGCAACCTACATCCTTCTGAATCTGCTTAGTGTATTCATCTCTTGGTCTCCCCCTACGATTTTTACCCTCCACGCTGCCCTCCAATACTAAATTGGTGATCCCTTGATGCCTCAGAACATGTCCTACCAACCGATCCCTTCTTCTGGTCAAGTTGTGCCACAAATTTCTCTTCTCCCCAATTCTATTCAATACCTCCTCATTAGTTATGTGATCTACCCATCTAATCTTCAGCATTCTTCTGTAGCACCACATTTCGAAAGCTTCTATTCTCTTCTTGTCCAAACTATTTATCGTCCATGTTTCACTTCCATACATGGCTACACTCCATACGAATACTTTCAGAAATGACTTCCTGACACTTAAATCAATACTGGATGTTAACAAATTTCTCTTCTTCAGAAACGCTTTCCTTGCCATTGCCAGCCTACATTTTATATCCTCTCTACTTCGACCATCATCAGTTATTTTACTCCCCAAATAGCAAAACTCCTTTACTACTTTAAGTGCCTCATTTCCTAATATAATTCCCTTAGCATCACCCGACTTAATTAGACTACATTCCATTATCCTTGTTTTGCTTTTGTTGATGTTCATCTTATATCCTCCTTTCAAGACACTGTCCATTCCATTCAACTGCTCTTCCAAGTCCTTTGCTGTCTCTGACAGAATTACAATGTCATCGGCGAACCTCAAAGTTTTTATTTCTTCTCCATGAATTTTAATAGCTACTATTAATTATATAATAAAATTACAGACTCAAGCACATAAGTATTGTTAACTGTTAATATCAGTACACTGGTGCTATTTTACTTTATGTTATTTCCTTTGTAGGTAGTCTCAAAGGCTGTGAAAGAATAACACAGCTATTCACAAAGAGAAAACAGCCTTTATTGTGCAGAAGAGAAAAACATCTGCGTTAAGGTTATTATTTCACAGATACAGGAAATGGGAGGTTCCTCTATAGTATATTAGTAACTTTTCAGTTTCTCGTAGTCCGCTATTTGATCGAACAGTCACTTGGTGTACTGACGGTTCGTAGAGTCCAGCAGACCATATCAGTTGCGCTGACAAACTGACCTTCTGGAGGCACCAGGGCGACTTGTACCTCATGCCTCCTGTCCCCAGCCTCCGCAGTCCAAAGGGGCGGTGGCGAAGGAAACGGTGGCCCGCGACGCTCAGTGGGGCACCCGGGCAGGGTTACTGTGGCCATAGGCACTCAGTGTGCCTTCACCCATCTGTCTGTGTTTTTTGAGTGTCTTCTTAGTCACACCCAGTCCTAGTTCCCAGGCTTTGCTGAGACCGTAGCCACAGTCCTGAGTGATATGATAGTACCTGGTGTATGTTTCGACAGCCTCTCTAACAGTATTTCAACAGTTGAAAGGCATCGAAATATTCACAGGGAGGAACTGGTATGCCTACTGCCGATTAAGAGTTGTGTTGGGAAGAATGTTTATATTTCAGACTTTTAAGGGAATGAGAAAACTGTTATGTCAATAATATTAACTAAATATTTAAATTGCGTGTAAGTTTTTATTTTTTGTAGCCACCTGTATGAACATATTTTTCATTTAGTAACTCAAGTGTCCGATTAACTGTTTTTGCAAGTTTATCAGGTTATTTTGCAGTACATTTACATAGCAAAAGTTGGCGATCCTTATCAAGATCACTTATCCGTTTGTGTGTGACGATAGTATCCTTAGGTTTCTTCCGCATATATACTTCGTATTCTGATGCCTCATATGACAGAGGGCCACTTGTGCTACAAGTCGTCATTCATGAGAAAAAAGACCTTAAGACACAAAACTGGATATAAGATATTTAACAAAACCTGTTACTGAAACTACATACAATTGTTTAGCATTATTAACGTCGTGGCTAAAACTGATCTCAGTAATGCTGGCTTTAAATCAGTGTTGTCTTTTAAAGTGTAGGTGAACCAGTCATAATGCTAAACAGAATACTGCACTGCAAGTATTGCGAAAGATTGGAACTGAAAACAAAATTATTTGTAATGGAAAATGTTGAGTATTACGCCATTGTTAGGTACAGATCTGCAGTCGAGCAGTTGGAGTAAAAGCTGGAGAAAGAGGTAATTTGCGAAAATTGTGGTGAGAAAAACGTGGGTAGGATAAGAAGTGTCAATGGCTCGACGATTTCTGATGCGAAAAGTAAATAGATAGATTAGATCTGATAAAAATAAAAGATATCAGGGCATATTTAGTGGTGACGTGTACGTAGGTTGTAAGGTACAAAGGATGAGGTGTCATGGATGTGGCAGCATACCATGGTGTGGAATTACTGCTGAAACAATGTACTTTCGTTTGCTATACATGTTATCCATTTTAACTGAAGGCACACACTGGATCAAAGAAAGCTATAATTCCAATTTGTTTGTCACGGAGGGGGACATCCGGTGATACCACACTCGAGCAGCCACCCCACCCCATGCGAGTGTGGTGGGAGGAAACTTTAAAATTTTCAGTTTGAACCCCAGTTTTTATTGCAGATTATATTCTACGGCAGAATCTGCATATGTTTTGTCTGAAGCATTTGCTTCGTTTCACCACATATGACGCTGTAATCTGAGAAACAGAAATGGGTACGCAATCGTAATTTTCGACATGCTATTCAGTGGCCTTGATTATACAATGGTAAGTGGAACTGCACCTTCATGTAGCGAGGGTGGGGCAGGCCAGTGTTTAATAACTTCTAATTGGAAACACCATTCGCAACGTTGTATTCCTCCGACATACTGATCAGCGTCTTCTCGACGCGCCACCGTGGCCATGTAGCGAATTTGCACATACCGTGAAAGGCAGTACACGGCAACCGGAGCTCACGTATCGTGCAGACCTACAACAGTTAGCGGCTCTAAACATTACAATACTGATCAGTGTTTATAGCCTGCGCACCTTCCTGTTACTCGGAGGCCAGATGTGCAAGTGGACGATGAATGCTGCAACCACAGAATAAAAAATTGAAATGAGCCTCATTTGCAAAGAATGGTGGAGAAATGTAGAGGCTGCTATTGCCTTGTATGCCGAGCGTTTTCGACAGAAAGCTCGCTCTCATTCGTTCTTTTACAAGGTTATGAACGCCTTTATGTCTGATGGCAGCGTACAGAGCTGCAACAGGAAACGAACCAAACGTGTTACACGAGAAGCCAATGAAACTGGTAGTGCCACGGCTAAGCGCCCGGCAATTGCGCCTCGATTCCGATAAGTCCGTTGGTAGTATTATCACGATGCTATATCGTTATAAATGTCATCTATACCACGTGTCGCTGTATCAAGAACGTCATGGGGCCGATTTCATTAAATGGGTAGTGTTTTGTGAACAGGCACGTCAACAAATGCAAACGACCTCCACGTTCTCTGCCGAGGTGCTATTTTCCGATGAGTCTGCATTCACAAAGCATGGCAGTGTTAACCGTCATAACATGTATTACTAGAGTGGAGACAATTCGCAATGGTTACAGAAAGTTGACCATCAACGTCCTTAGTCGGGTAGAGTATGGTGTGCGTCACGGGAACAAACTTATCGGTGCATAATTTGTCGACAGCACGTTGAATGGAGTAAATATCAACGTTTGTGGAACAGGAGCTACCGGTACCACTGTAGGATGTTGTCATGGACGTACGACAACGTATGTGGTTTAAGCACGACGGATGCCCAGCGCATTACGCGATTGAACACGGGAGGTATTAGATCGAGTTTACACTGGGCAGTGAATGGGCAGAAGTGGCCGCGCTAGGTCGCCGGATTTCACGTCGCCGGAATTGACGTCGCCGAGTCTGGCATCGCCCAAATCCTTTCTGTGAGGATATTTAAAAGGTAACGTGTACCAGATAGTGCCAACAGGCCGTGAAGACGTGTTCGACTGCATCAGAAACGTCTGTGCTGACTTCCCCACAGATATGCTTTTGTCCTGTGTACGTTCATTTGGGAAGCGGGTGACTAAGTGTATTGAAGTTAGCGGTACTACATCTGAACACTTACTCCAATTTGAAGAGTAGAGTAGCGGTCACATAGAACCACAGCTACAGTGGCGCGTCGATTACTTCCCTATTCGATACATCGGAGGAATACAACATTGTGAGCGGTGTTTACGATTAGAAGTTATGAAATACTGGCCTGTCCTATTCTCAGAGCATGGAGGCAGGTTCCTACGTGCCACTGGATATTCAAGGATGCTTCAGACAAAATGTATGCAGATTTTTCTGTAGAAACGTAATCTGTAATAAAAAGCGAGCGTTCCCATTGAAGATTTCATAGTCGCCTGCCACCACACACGCACCGGATGGAGTGTGGTATCCGAGACAGGCACATAGGAATGATAACATTTTTGTGTCCCCGATGTTTAATTTTCGAGGTATTTCAATATCTTGAGTTGAAATGAGTAACCTGTATAAATATTCACTTTATGTGAGGAGGGATGGACGTTTGGAGACTTGGTAGAATATTTTTGAAGACGCAGGTGGGCTGTTGTTGAAAGTCAGGTGAGCTTAAAGGCACTGCGAGATTTGGAAAGTAAGAGAATTTTCGCAAAGTGGAACTCAACGATAGGGTTTTGTAAGTTTGGAGACTAGTGGAGTGACGCAATCCGTGGCGAAAGTACTGACCAAATGATCGCAAACACACGTACTTCCCATAGTGAAAACAATAACTATTGGACAACTAAACACACAGAACGGCAGACTCATGATGCAGGAGCTGCGCAAAGTGATGGAGGAGAAGAGACTGCCGGCCGCGGTGGTCTAGCGGTTCTGGCGCTGCAGTCCGGAACCGCGGGACTGCTACGGTCGCAGGTTCGAATCCTGCCTCGGGCATGGGTGTGTGTGATGTCCTTAGGTTAGTTAGGTTTAAGTAGTTCTAAGTTCTAGGGGACTTATGACCTAAGATGTTGAGTCCCATAGTGCTCAGAGCCATTTGAACCATTTTTGAGAAGAGACTAGATGCGCTCTGCTTGCAGGAGCCTTAATCCCAAGCTGGGCGAATAGCTTTTGCAGCTAGTCAGCAGCCGAGACGACCCGAGAGTGGCGAAAATAATAACAAACAGATCATTGAAGCTAACAATTCTCTCGCAGTTCTCAAAAGTCACTGCAACGCCGTGGACATACAACCCCCGAGGGAGTACTAACTCTCGTTAATATGTACTTCCAATATGGAGATGACATTGAGCGACATCAGGATCATCTCACGCGGATAATCACGGCGTTGCGGTGACGCAAAGTGATTGTGACTGCTGACATAAATGTAAAATTCCCCCTATGGTACAGTGGCACAAGGGACGCAAATGGAGGGAAGACCGAAGAAATTATGGCCATGCAACTTGTGGTGGCTAGCAAATCTGGTAACCCTCCCAACTATACAGCTGGAGGGAGACAAGGCACAGATATCGATGTGACACTTGCCACACATTGCTGTCAGCATTGTGAGAAATTAGAAGGTAGAAGACAATGCCACCACAAGTGACCACATCTTATTACGTTTACGGTAGGCGACAGAGAGAGCCACTAGAACATGGGGTGAGAGGTGCAATTGAACTACAACAGAGCGGACTGGGAACGCCTAGCAAGGGAGTGCGACAATCCTGCGTTACCAGAAGGTAACATACGCCAAGATATAAATGTGGACAGTTAGACGAAGAGCTGGTGTGTGCGATTACTTGAGTGGTGAAAGTAACTGTACCAACTAGGAGGAGGGTCATGGCGTCCTCCCAGTCACCATGGTCAGCCGAACTAGAAGACTAAGGAGGCACAACCAGTTCAGTGTCGTCTGGTTGGAAAGGCCATGATGGTTGCAACAGTACAGGGTATTAAAGGAGACATTCCAGAAGGAACTTCGGGCGGTTAGGGCTCGAAGTTGGGAAAGGTATGTACAAAATGGTTCAAATGGCTCTAAGCACTATGGGTCTTAACATCTGAGGTCATCAGACTTAGAACTACTTAAACCTAACTAGGCTAGGGACATCACACACATCCATGCCCGAGGCAGGATTCAAACCTGCCACCGTTGCAGCAGCGCTGTTCCGGGCTGAAGCTCCTAGAACCGCTCGGCTACAGAGGCTGGCAGGTATGTGATAAACCAATTAACTATAGACCCCATGGAGAGTGCCCTACAAGTTTGCAGAGAGAATATCCGCTCTCCATCGGTGATATCTACAGTCAGGCATAGGGACAGGATATCGGGATCTTGGCAGGAAACAGCTGAGAAACTCCTCCGGTCGCTGTTGCCTGACGGCTGTGCGTAAGGCGAAAACGAGGGCCAGCGCCAAATGAGAACTGAGCATCTTGTAAGATACACAAATGACAGGGCAGTATACCCCTTTTATGAAGAGGAGGTGGCTACCCAAATAAAATCGTTAAAGAGAGGATAAGCCCCTGGGCTAGACGGTATTGTCGCGTAGGTAGTGCAGTTCCCAGACCCTCTGTTGGTAACACCGCTTACCCAACTATATAATGAATGCCTCAGGTTGCAAAAATTTTCGAAAATCTAGAAAATCGCTAACGTGGTCATAATAAAGAAAGTACCCAAAAAAGACCCGACCGAAACCAAATCATAGAGACCGATTTATTTTCTAGACCTTTTTGGAAAGCTATTTCAGAAATTGTTGGCTGACAGACTGGCTGCACATCGAGTACTGTACGGGATGAGTGAGAGGCAGTTCGGCTTCAGGCCTGGGCTGTCGGCGGCTGACGCAGTCACCGTGGCGGCCGAGGCCTGTGACTCAGCCCCATACAAGTACATAGTTGGCATCATGGTGGACATCACTAGCGCCTTCGACCGCCTATGATGGCCTCCACTCTGCTCCTGTTTACTGGAGAAAGGGTGTCCTGGGCCGCTATAGGTTGTCTTAAGAGCTGTTTCGAGGACTTGGAGGTCTGGCTATCATCCCCTAGCGGGAGAGTTAGTAAAGCAATAACTAAGGAATGCCCCCAGGGTCCTGTGTTAGGCCCCTTGTTCCGGGACGTGCACATGGAACCATTACTGGACAGTTTGCAACACAGCGAAGAGGTGCTACAGGTGATGCCTACGTGGATGACCTCATCCTTTTGGTTGGAGGCCATAGCCGAGAAGAGATTGAGCCAAAGATAGAAGGGGCTGTGGAATCGCTACGACTAGGGTGGTGAACACTAAAATGGCAATATCACCAAACAAGTCGACCTATCTCCTATTAAAAAATACAACTAGTAAGAAACACAACAGTCAGAATCGAGGGCTGGCCAGTTCTCCAGCGACGAGAGGTGCGTTGTCTGGGAGTCATCATTGATGAGAGGTGGCACTCTGCAAAACACATCGAAACCATAACCCAAAGAGCGCTAGAAGTACTTAATAACCTCGATTTCATTCGACATAAAAGATTCCATCTTCTACCTGAATTAATAAAATTATACCATAACAGCATACTAACATCAATAGTGGGTTATGGCTAAGGAGTCTCGGCGCACAGGCTCACGAGAGTGGTGCCCGCCATTACGGTGAGAAGGGTGATAAGAAACATGATGTTAAGGTCAGTGTGAGCCTACAGGACATCTCCAGGCGGGGCCCTGTTGGTAATAATAGGGCTCTGCCCTATTGACATTAAAATAAGAGAGCAGGCAACATGGTTCTGGAGAAGAAGGGGGAAATCAGGGACATTCTGGGCATTCGGGCTGGGGATAAGGCTGCGATCAAGAGAATAGATGAAGAGCTGCGGCAGGAGGCATGGGAAGCCGATGACACTGACCGATGAATTTTCCAATTCCTACCAGATGAAAAAGAACCATTAGGTCTGAGATACTTTAAGCTAACACGGGGATTGTTCCTATTCTCACTGGTCGTGGGCCGTATCCGACATACCTTCGTGTTAGTTTGGGAGAAGGGCTATGCCTTCGTGCGACTGTGGTGCACCGGAGCGTACTCCCGACCGTGTGGTTTACGAGTGCCCCCAATACGAGTTTGCGCTAAGTCTGCAATTACCGAACAACGACACGTTCACACTACTACGTCAAGAGGATACATTCCGTATACTAAACTACCTGGATAACAAGATATCACGAAAAGTTCTTCTGGAATACCTGAGGGACAATCGTGAGTAGCGACAAATAACAAAATGTGTCCCAGTGCCCCAATCCCATACCACCTGCGCGTGGATAGGTCGACTGTCATTACAGTTGGAATCCGTCACGTGCAGGACTAGGGGGAGCAGAGTAAAACGCTGCTGAATCAAGACAAAGCACAGCAACTGACCTAAGTTAGATTCTCTAGTGAGTAGGACTTAGAATAACAGGAACCTGCAGCCAAATATTCAAGACATAGTGTGCCTGCCCAGTGTCAGGGTCACGCTCATCGGAATTAGCTCGGTGGGCAAGGCCGTGCAAGGTAGGTTTATATATTTGACTGACACACCTGTGACACGGCAGGCAGTGTAGAGGTTTGGTTCTTAAGCATACAACTTCAATAAGTAGAGTAACATTAACAGTAAAATAACTTGCCCATTCTCACTAACACTACCTGTAGCTGCTAATAACATTGTAACAATTAAGGACCCACTAATCACATAAGATTCAGAATAAAGAATCTCCTTTTTAAATCCGTGTGGTTGGCCACTTGGTAGTTTTAGTTCTTACACGCTTTCAGATGGGTTCTTGGTGTGGTTGGCCACTTGCTAGTTTTAGTTCTTACACGCTTTCAGATGGGTTCTTGGTAGGTATGAGAGCCACTTAATTTTTCATTCTTTATGAAATAAGTGTGATTTCACCCGTGGTCTAGGGGTAGCGTCTTTGATTCATAATCAAAATGTCTTCGGTCCCGGGTTCGAACCCCGCCACTGCCTAAATTCTGATAAATAATCAGCATTGGCGGCCGAAGACTTTCGGCATAAGAAGTCAGCCTCATTCTGCCAACGGCCTTGTCAAAGAGGGTGGAGGAGCGGATAGAGGTTCAGGGCACTCTCTTGTCCTAGGGGTGGGAAATTGCCCCTAAAGGCGGAAGAATCAGCAATGATCAACGACATGAGGATTCAGAAGGCAATGGAAACCACTGCATTAAAGACACGTAACATGTATCCACAGGACATGTGGCCTGTAATTGAAGAAGTGTCATGATGATCTCTCCATTGGCAAAAGATTCCGGAATAGTCCCCCATTCGGATCTCCGGGAGGGGACTGCCAAGGGGGAGGTTACCATGAGAAAAAGACTGAATAATCAACGAAAGGATAACGTTCTACGAGTTGGGGCGTGGAATGTCAGAAGCTTGAACGTGGTAGGGAAACTAGAAAATCTGAAAAGGGAAATGCAAAGGCTCAATCTAGATATAGTAGGGGTCAGTGAAGTGAAGTGGAAGGAAGACAAGGATTTCTGGTCAGGTGAGTATCGGGTAAAATCAACAGCAGCAGAAAATGGTATAACAGGTGTAGGATTCGTTATGAATAGGAAGGTAGGGCAGAGGGTGTGTTACTGTGAACAGATCAGTGACCGGGTTGTTCTAATCAGAATCGACAGCAGACCAACACCGGCAACGATAGTTCAGGTATACATGCCGACGTCGCAAGCTGAAGATGGACAGATAGATAAAGTGTATGAGGATATTGAAGGGTAATGCAGTATGTAAAGGGGGACGAAAATCTAATAGTCATGGGCGACTGGAATGCAGTTGTAGGGGAAGGAGTAGAAGAAAAAGTTACAGGAGAATATGGGCTTGGGACAAGGAATGAAAGAGGAGAAAGACTAATTGAGTTCTGTAACAAGTTTCAGCTAGTAATAGCGAATACACTGTTCAAGAATCACAAGAGGAGGAGGTATACTTAGAAAAGGCCGGGAGATACGGGAAGATTTCAATTAGATTACATCATGGTCAGACAGAGATTCCGAAATCAGATACTGGATTGTAAGGCGTACCCAGGAGCAGATATAGACTCAGATCACAATCTAGTAGTGATGAAGAGTAGGCTGAAGTTCAAGACATTAGTCAGGAAGAATCAATACGCAAAGAAGTGGGATACGGAAGTACTAAGGAATGACGAGATACGTTAGAAGTTCTCTAACGCTATAGATACAGCAATAAGGAATAGCGCAGTAGGCAGTACAGTTGAAGAGGGATGGACATCTCTAAAAAGGGCCATCACAGAAGTTGGGAAGGAAAACACAGGTACAAAGGAGGTAGCTGCGAAGAAACCATGGGTAACAGGAGAAATACTTCAGTTGATTGATGAAAGGAGGAAGTACAAACATGTTCCGGGAGAATCAGGAATACAGAAATACAATTCGCTGAGGAATAAAATAAATATGAAGTGCAGGGAAGCTAAGACGAAATGGCTGCAGGAAAAATGTGAAGACATCGAAAAAGATATGATTGTCGGAAGGACCGACTCAGCGTACAAGAAAGTCAAAACAACCTTTGGTGACATTAAAAGCAACGGTGGTAAAATTAAGAGAGCAACGGGAATTCCACTGTTAAATGCAGAGGAGAGAGCAGACAGGTGGAAAGAATACATTGAAAGCCTCTATGAGGGTGAAGATTTGTCTGACGTGATAGAAGAAGAAACAGGAGTCGATTTAGAAGAGATAGGGGATCCAGTATTAGAATCGGAATTTAAAAGAGCTTTGGAGGACTTACGGCTAATAATGGAAGCAAGGCTAAAGAAAAATCAAGACACTTTCATAGGATTTGTCGACCTGGAAAAAGCGTTCGACCATATAAAATGGTGCAAGCTGTTCGAGATTCTGAAAAAAGTAGGGGTGAGCTATAGGGAGAGAAGGGTCGTATACAATATGTACAATAACCAAGAGGGAATAATAAGAGTGGACGATCAAGAACGAAGTGGTCATATTAAGAAGGGTGTAAGACAAGGCTGTAGCCTTTCGCCCCTACTGTTCAATCTGTACATCGATGAAGCAATGATGGAAATAAAAGAAAGGTTCAGGAGTGGAATTAAAATACAAGGTGAAAGGATATCAATGATACGATTCGCTGATGACATTGCTATCCTGAGTGAAAGTGAAGAAGAATTAAATGATCTGCTGAACGGAATGAACAGTCTAATGAGTACACAGTATGGTTTGAGAGTAAATCGGAGGAAGATGAAGGTAATGAGAAGTAGTAGAAATGAGAAAAGCGAGAAACTTAACATCAGGATTGATGGTTACGAAGTCAATGAAGTTAAGGAATTCTGCTACCTAGGCAGTAAAATAACCAATGACAGACGGAGCAAGGAGGACATCAAAAGCAGACTCGCTATGGCAAAAAAGGCATTTCTGGCCAAGAAAGTCTAGTAATATCAAATACCGGCCTTAATTTGAGGAAGAAATTTCTGAGGATGTACGTCTGGAGTACAACATTGTATGGTAGTTGAAACCATCCCCTTTGAACATTTATACATGACTATGCTTAAACTGACACACAATATTATTAGCGCAACGCAATCTGACTTTCAAAAATCCCTACAAAAGAATGGCCCTGACTAACATTAACCTATACCTTTCACCAATCACTTACCTCACAAAAATCTTCGTTACTCAAGCTACTGCAATACAGCGAGCGCCACTACTGCCAGCTAAATAAAATATTCAAACTACGGAAGGCACTAACTACTGATAGGCATAGTTAGCAAATGAAATATTTTGATAGAGAACAAACAATGTATTTACCTTAATAGTGTTCAAAGGGCATAATATATATAGCAGTTCATGACATCCAGTCTTACAAATTTCAATACTCCGACTTTTCTCTCCCCACATCCACCACTGCTGGCAGCTCACCTCCAACTGCGCAACACTACGCGCTGTTCACATCCAGCTGCCCAACACTACAATGGCAGACAACAATGCAAACTAGCCACAGACTGCACACAGCACAGCCAGTGATTTTCATACAGAGCGCTACGTGGCGTTACCAATAAGAAAACATAAACAGCCTACTTACATAGCCCCCACGCTCCCCACAAAAAATTTTACAAATTGTTTTGGGCAGTGGCCAATAATGATTTGATAAAATTTTTCATAATTACAATAACAAAGATATAAAATGCACACACTTATTGATACAATATTGGTCAAAAGCTAAAATTTTCTCACAGTCCATAAAGACAGTCCAGATTGTTCATCACAGTAAAATTGCAGTGTTTTCCTCAAGTCTGAGCAGTAAAAGAAAATGCACATAGAAGTAGTGGATTTCCATGCAGTCTTGAAGAAGTAGTGTTGTCCTTCCAACAGAAAGACAATGCTGACTCTTGACATGCAAACAGGTAATGGGCCACAAGAGAGCAAACCCACAGCAGAGTCAGTCGAAGTTTTGAAGAATATTGGTAGGCAGGCCATCACAGAGTAGACCCACTGTAGTCCTGGTAGAGAATACGGTATTGGTGGGCCACCAGAGGCACAGACCCACTGCAGTCCTTGTAGAAATTATGGTATTGGTGGGCCATCAAAGATGCAGATCCACTGTAGTCCATGTAGAGACGGCCATCAACCATCTGTTGCGACTGTGCAGATGCACAATCACCATCGAAGAGTCTTGCGGACGATATAGCAAGTCCATAAACCACCACTTGTGCACTCACAAAGTTTTTGGAATTGTCCTTAGAACCAGCAATGCTGTTATCCAGTCCCTTGCTGAATTAGTAACACACGTGTAAACACTAGTAGTCCCTACTTCTCACATATTGTCCATATACTATGACCAACAGAAACATGTGCAGTGAAATGGAACGTACAAGTTAATAATATGATGAACTGGTGTCAATTACAATTTTATAACATAAGAATACACTTACTAAGGTACAAAATACATCATTAAAGAACATAACAATACAGACAACATTTGTAGTACAGGCTTTACAAAAGAATCGAAATAACATATACATCAGTGTTACAGGAATTATGACATGAGTACATACATAAAAGATCAGAATAACTTTCAAAACATCAACTTCACACATGAGCATTAAAACAGAATACATAATGTCTAAACATCTTTACAAAGAAAATAACATATTATCAGAAAAATTCTACAACATAACTCTTATTAGCTAAACACATAAAGACAGGAAAAACACAAATATACAAGAGTACACAAACACATAGGGGGATAACACAATGGAAAGGACAGGGTTCGTTTTCAGTGTAACATTTGGTACTGCAGTCCAACCAAAAACTTCATTCCATATATTGTCCCTCTTATTTCAACATTTGCTACAGCCAAAAAAAAAAAAAAAAAATCCTATCCAAGCATGCTTTCTGTATTCTGTTCACATCCTCTTTCAAAAATAGTTTTTCTCCACTGTGCACTACTTTTTTGGCCAAACCATTTTCTTATAGCTTCTCAATGCATTTCTTCCAATTCATCATAGTTTCTTATATAGTCTACCCCTCTTAAGCTAACTTACATCTAGTGAGCTCAGATATATGTACCAAGGGACGAGGCAATGCAGCAGCACACAACAAATTAACACAAACAGCAAGGACAAAAAAATACAAGTTCGCAAAGTAAGCAACAATATTACAACTAATATAAGGCAATGAGCAGCAAACAAGAAAAATAAATCAGTAGTAAACTGGCTTAGTAGAGTAACACAAAGTCAAATTCAGTAACACTATGCCTGGCAAACAGCAGCAGCAAATGAAATAACTTATATCTAAATATGACATAGCTCAAGCAGAAAAAAATATTACACTAAAGACAACAATGCAGACAAGGGAAATGTATATTCACATTGTAATGTCTATGTAATTAAAGTGGTGCACCACAAAAACTAGTTCTACAAAAAATTACCAAGTACTTGAAAAGAAAATTATATATGCAGTTACTGTTATTAGTCCCTTCTTATTGTTCTTTCCATTCCAAGAGCTCCTTTTTCGAAGAATGTGGATCAGAAAATAATTATTTAATAGATCTGTTGACAGAAAGTGTTCACATTAGCAGATGCATTTAAGTTTATTTTCTAAAATCAATGCTGCAACACAGCTGGAGACCAGATATTAAACAAAATGATCTCTCAACTAGAAAGACAATGGATGTAAAATGTAGCTCATCATTTCATTAGGCATTTTAGTAAATATCATAAATTAAGAGCGCCACAGTGTTATCATATGTTTTCAAGTTTGAGCATGTCGTATTTGCGATTCTTTCGACAAAGAAATGTCAATAGCGAGGATAATGGCCTCTTTTTTTTTGTGCACCTAATGGCTTTCTTTTGTCAGACGACTACCTCTCAGCTGGGCGCCCAAAACGCATTATGTCAAGGTCACTTACCTTTCTTATTGAAATATTTACGACAGCAGTTTCCGCTACAGTGGCAGTCTCATATAAAAAATTCACAGGTTGAGAATTTGCATTACAAATGTGTAGAAACAAAATCCTATTGATATAACAGTGTCCAAAAAATTTTCGTCGGCATTGTAATACACTCACGCATTTACATACATTTCATAACTCTTAAAGTACGATTCTTGGTTTCCAAGAACCTTTTCCACAAACCAGAGTCCCTAACCACTACTCAATATTCCTTACCTTATTATACATATACATATTGTCGACACTTCTACAATATTTCATCATAACCGATATGTAGCATAATCAAATTCCTCATATAGCATCAGCTTATAGATCATAAACATACCTCAACAGCATAATACACATCGTCGTCGTAATAATAACATCATAACACCTCAGTCAAATCTCAAAAACGTCGTAGCTTTCTGCAAGAATCTCAAAACCTAAAGAAAATTCTCTGCTCATTTCAATAGTGTCATCTACCTTAAATGTACTTTAAAAATCATGATCTCATACCAAATATATCATTCAAAGCTCTCATAATATCACAATGGGTCCGAAAAAATATGAACAGTTCACAAAGTACAGACAAAATACAATTTCGTAAGTGTGAAGTAATCCAACTCTGTAATTGCGTAAACATGTGTCACTGACGTAGTAAAAAAGTTTGTTTCTCTCAGTTAAATGATCAGATAGCTGTGTAATTTGTGTGTTACAGAAATATGGTACCGATGTGTAAAGTTGTATAAGCAAATACCATATTAGCTAGGGCTCCTTGTGCTTTCCAAACACATGGTACACAAAGTAAGCGTATACCCCTGAGGATTAATGTAATTATACCCTCAGGTGTTACAGATTACAACAATGGAATGAAATGTATCACGGAAAACTTTCTTTGTAATTCAAAAATCTTTAAAAATAAATGTTTTGAGTATAAAATTAATCACTCAAATACGTGCACTGTAGCGCTAAACTGTGCGTTTTGTTGCAACATAATCTCTGTGGAAGTGTCGTAGTTATCATCCTCCGAAAGCTAAGTTTTGCAGAAGTCAATATACTTACCTCATGATAAACAAAAGTGAAATGCTTTGCGTATAGATATCGTAGTTATTATGCTTATTGGCGTGATGAAGAAAGTACTGTACAGTAACGTATTGTTGTGCCACAAAAAAGGCTGTCTCATAGTAGCTATACCACAAAAGTTACTACTAAAGCATGTTTTGCTTTCCAGAATAATTCAGAAACACTGTGCAGATATAAAACAGATACAGCGCAAAACCAATAATATAAATTGTGTCACTCATTAGTAGCGTCGTGACATAATCATGTAGCTGTCAAATAAACTAACCACTGTGTCGTCTGGTATCTCACAGAAAGTACTTTAATTCCAGAATGTATTTTCAAGTAAACCAAGATGTTGCATTAAAATCTCATTAGCAGTACCAGTATATGTTCTAAGTATGTAAGCCTTATAGTCGTTACGTAATCGTGCAACTAACAAGCAAGAATGTACACACACAATAACACTGTGACGTCTGTTCACTATAATAATGCATTCGTAATTTCTGTTTCAATAAGTTCTCTTGGTTCTTGACTGGATATTTAACTTCAAACATTGTTGCATGTTAACAGATTCTAAGTCTGACAAGCATACTAGTAATGTAACGTGAAAAGTTATATGGCAAAGACAAACTTAAAAAGCCGATTATCTTTCAATAAACGGTTTTACATGTGAAATGTGGTTTAACCCTTTGCTCTTCCTAATATGCAGAGTTTCAACTTCAACGCAATTATCATGTGGTATACGTCGGTAAAGAATACTGGAATTTTTCTCAAGGTTAGCGTCTATGTTTTTTTTCCCTGAGCCAGCGGGCGCACGTGGCTGCCTGCGGTGCGAGTCATTGTCTGTTTCTTTGTTGGCGCGCATCGTTACTGGGATTAGGAGACCTAACTTCCACAAATTCACCTTCTCGAGAGAGCCCTGCTCTGTTTGAATCCCGCCAGTTCTGATGGAACTCAGGTCTGTCGTTTTGTCGGTGGTTTACATAGTTTCCTGTTTGTCGGTCATGTGGTGCAGAATTTCTAGCGGAATCGTAACTTCGCACTGAACTGTTGCGTCTGAAGTTATTCTGTCTCCCTTGATAATAATCGTTTTTGTTTCCATATTGTCTGTTTCTATGGTAATCTCTGTCATATTCATTACTACGGAGATGCGATCTTTCTCTGTAACTATTATTACTCTGCCAGTGGTTGTCATACGGGTGGTGTCTGTTTTGGTCACGATTTACGTTGTAAGAATAGCCTTGTCGTGTATTATTTCTGTAATCGCAGAATTGTGACAGATGTGACCTGTAATTGTTGTGCTCCTGTTTTCGCGTTCCGCGATTGTCAGTGTCAACTTCCAGTTCTTGTAACACTCCCTGAAAAGCTTCAATGTCGTCTTTGCAACGTCCTGCTAAAATAATATGTCGTAAATATTCAGGCAATTTGATTAAGCAAATGCGGATGAGTTCTGAGGGGCTGTATGGGTTTGAAAGATACTGATTCTTATGCAACATGTCTTCAAAATATTTCATAAGACTGGAAAATTCAGATTGTTCGAAACGTTTCATCATTATGATGCTATGTTCTACTCGGTCTTGTGCAGCTTGAGACCAATACGCTGAGAGGAAGGCATGATAAAATTCTCCTTCACTGTGGCAATCGTGAATTACCGATCGCATTCTTACAGCTGGTTCATTCTCTAAATAGCCACACATAAATTCTAACCTGTGCTCCAATGACCAGTTGGGAGGAAAACAATGAGAGAATTGATGAAGCCATGTTTGTGGATGAATGTCGTTGTCAGAATCCTTAAATGTTTTGAATTTACGTGCAGTAATGAACAGCTTATAGTCAAAATCATCATGTTGGCGAGTCGCATGTCGGTCATTGTTACGTCGTTTCGGCGGTTCCATCTCAAAATTCGTTGTGCCTTGCCAATTTCTTTCATAATTTCCGAAGTGTCCTGTGTTATTATTTTGTGGTTGTTCCGTATTTCTAAGTCCCTCTTCCCGTGTTGGAGCGCGAGTGTCCTCTGAAATATGTAATTTTTGTATTACTTGTGCCAACTGATCTTGTACTTCCCGGATTTCTCTTTTGTGTTGCGTATTAATTTGATTCTGATTTTGTTTGAATTTCTTAATTTGTTCATACTCTTCTGTGTCAGTGATGGCTACAGGTCTTGTGTCATTCAGATCATCATCTACCTTTGTAGATAAGTTAGTGAACTGATCCGAAAGTTCGGCTACTTTCTCCGATAGTGTACTTATTTCCTCAGTGTGTTTTTCTGAACCAAGTTTCAGAGTATCTACTGTGTCCTTTAAGTTTTCCTGAGTTTTTGCAAGTTGTGTAAGCGAATCGGTAGATGCAACTGAGTCAATTTTAGCTTGCAAGGTCTCATGATTTTCATGAACAGTATTTTGCAGTTCTTTTATGGCTGCTTCTTGATTCTGTAATGCATTTTCATGCCGCGAAAAAATAGGTTGAAAATGCTCACAAATTTGTGTTTTTACGTCATTACAGACTTTTTGACATTTCGATTCAATGTTATGTAACTCAGTAGTTAAATCTTCACGTGTTTGTTCAAGTGTGGTATCTAAATTTGAAACTTTTGCTGTGTTTGTCTCTGATTTTGTTCCATTGTGTCTAACTTTTGAAGCTTTTGCTGTGTTTGTCTCTGATTTTGTTCCATTGTGTCTAACTGTTGCTGTGTTTGTCTCTGGTGCTGTTCCATTGTGTCTAGCTTTTGAAGCTTTTGCTGTGTTTACTCGGATTTTGTTCCATTTGTTGCATTAGCTGTAATAACAATGCATTAGTGTCTGGAATTTGTCCCTCTACGCCTTCCGGCAGTGCATTTGCACCGGCAACATTCACATTTTGACAAGCAGAAAATGTGTCTTAACTTATTTGAGAAAACGGTGAGGACGCAAAACCTGAATCTACAGTATTTGCAAAATTGTGTCCTGTCATTTCGGATTCCTGAGGCGAGCTGTTGCCGAGTGATCGATCGATAATGCTTCCCTGTTCACTAATTGTTTCACTGCCTACGCCATTGTTTGCCGCCCGCTCCATTTCCCTATGCACAATTACCAAATTACTATGTTGAACATTAGTTAATTCATTACACGGTGGCGCTAACACACTGCTTTCGTCTTCACTGTCATTTCTCAGTTTACTTTGGAGCCTAGTATTACGTTTATCACACGCCATTATTGTCACAATATTTCACACAACAACACAGAAAAGCACAATTTGAAGAGCAAAACAAGAAAACACATTAACATAGCACTGAAAATAATATCTAGTTAATTGCAAGCGCAGCTGCGAAATACTTGGTGCAAATCTACATGCATGCCACAACAGCAATGAAAGACTGCCACTACAAAGGAGATTCTCTCTACGATTACACGCTAGCAATAAGGATTAGCTACACTAATCACACAAACTACAAGAAAAAAATCAGAAGATTCCAGTGAGGTATCCTCGGCTAATGGTCGACATATGAAACGTCCCCTTAGAAAAATTATACATGACTGTGCTTAAACTGACACACAGTATTTTTAGCGCAACGCAATCTGACTTTCAAAAATCCCTACAAAAGAATGGCCCTGACTAACATTAACCTATACCTTTCACCAATCACTTACCTCACAAAAATCTTCGTTACTCGAACTACTGCAATACAGCGAGCGCCACTACTGCCAGCTAAATAAAAGATTCAAACTACGGAAGGCACTAACTACTGATAGGCATAGTTAGCAAATGAAAGATTTTAATAGAGAACAAACAACGTATTTACCTTAATAGTGCTGAAAAATCATAATACACACAGCAGTCCATGACATCCAGTCTTACAAATTTCAAAACTCCGCCATTTCTCTCCCCACATCCACCACTGCTGGCGGCTCACCTCCAACTGTGCAACGCTACGCGCTGTTCACATCCAGCTGCCCAACACTACAATGGCAGACAACAATGCAAACTAGCCACAGACTGCACACAGCACAGCCAGTGATTTTCATACAGAGCGCTACGTGGCGTTACCAATAAGAAAACATAAACAGCCTACTTACATAGTGAAACATGGACTGTGGGAAAACCGGAACAGAAGAGAATCGAAGCATTTGAAATGTGGTGCTATAGACGAACGTTGAAAATTAGGTGGACTGATAAGGTAAGGAATGAGGAGAGGAAAGGAAAGTGTGGAAAACACTGATAAGGAGAAGGGACAGGATGATAGGACATCTGCTAAGACATGAGGGAATGACTTCCATGGTACTACAGGGAGCTGTAGAGGGCAAAAACTGTAGAGGAAGACAGAGATTGGAATACGTCAAGCAAATAATTGAGGACGTAGGTGTCAAGTGCTACTCTGAGATGAAGAGGTTAGCACAGGAAAGGAATTCGTGGCGGGCCGCATCAAACCAGTCAGTAGACTGATGACCAAAAAAAAATTTTAAAAAAATGAAATAAGTGCTTTGCTTCCAAGTGATTGGACTTGGTAAAACATAGCATTCGGTCCACCACTGAACATCTATCGCTCCCCAAACGGACCTGGGTGAAATAAATTGAACATTATTTGAATTTCAGTATCGTATTTAAGTAAATTATGACACATCTTAAAGGCAGTTATTTCACCTTGCACGCTTATTATCCAAATGACCATTGCTCCATTTATATGAACAGATGTACTTGGGAAAAATAAATATCTCGTCTATACCTTAACCTGTCAGACCACAAGCTATTAAATAATTCAGTCTTTTGTTGCAACCACCATAAGAGTTCTGTATGTAGTAGCAAGTATAAAGTCTAGTAAGACCAGTACATATTGTATTGTCTGCAGTAGTAACATTTCCGTTAACAGTTCCAATCAATTGAGTTAATCAACTGCAGAGAACGACTTTGACACACCACTGATGTAACACTTTACAAAAGCAAATGTGTGTAGCGTCTGTGTTGATTTGACTGGACTTTCGTTCACATTCCATGTACTGGCCCACTCACATCGATCCAAAGATGTTTGATTTCATTGTTATCTTCTTTCCTCTACCGTCCAGAAAGTTGCTCTGAATATTGTGCGATTATAGTTGTTACTATTGGAGCTTTCACCACCAACACTGGGAGGACATACAACTAAATTTAGCTCCATTAATTATCCCAATGTAAGCTAAAAAGATTTTGCATTAGATAAAGGTCATCGTAACAGTAATATGCGTTTTTTTCCACCATGCACATTAATTGCAAAAATTTAATTTTAACTGTTAAGATAGAGAGTTGTATCACATCTACTAAAACACTGCGGCAACAAATTAAGTCCCTCTGATGTAAACTAGAAACGTAGTGCACTGACGTCGCTTATGTGACGTATTGTTATTACTATTTTCTTGAAATGTGGCTTCCGTAACTCTTCACGACTGATTAGTCGACAACGACCGCCATTACTAACGGCCATTCCACAAAAACAAATAACCTGCGTTCAGTCGCAGTGCTGTAGTTGCACTGCAGGTTAACAGACCACAACATGTAGCGTTCAGCGCTGTGCACTGCGCTTTCACCAACAGATAGTTATAAATAATATACACTGCCTCACGGACTTCACGTTGTGAGATCATCTCCAACACACTGTCTCAGATGATCCAGAAACATTTCTTTCCACTCATCGTTTAGAAACATTCCATCTGAAAATACTTCACATCCATCCTCTTCTAAGTCCTACTTCACGTTTTCCTCGCGTCAAAAACTGCCTCCAAAAATAATTTACAGAAATTGTTCTTGTGTATCTACCAACATTGCTCGAAAATGATAAATTGCACAGATACATAACCACATTATTATTCAAATTTCTCCTCTCTGGTTTTTGAAACAATTGAACCAAATTCTTAGACTACCCACATTGTTACATTAAACATAGTTACGTTACAAATGGATAAATACATCAGACACAATTATCTTAATTTACATCCTGTACATATTTTCAAGAAGCTGTTGCAGTTTTTGGTGACATAACGTCAGACGTGTTGCCGCCTATCGTAATGTAGCGCTACAGTAAATAGTAGTCCCATGGTTTGGCCGGTAGACAGTGCGAGAAGGTAACTCTTGCCAATTTATATTATCAACAAGATCATGAAATTACCATGAAAATCTTTAGTTCGTGTCAGAATTGTCTTTAAATATATCGTATTTTATATAGGAAAACTATTCTTTAAAACATAACTTCATACATAGCTCCAAAATATAAGCCCATCTGTGTTACTGATTTAAAAAATTTTGTTTCTCGGAGATATACATTCCCGAGAGCAAAATTTTTATTTTTTCTTGACACATGAGTCGAAAACATACTAGACACATGTGATACTTAATAATATAAAACAACCTTTGAACGATTTATTAAATTGGTTTCTCAAACTATAGTCTAACTACTCCATATTAGTCCCATAGAAAGCAAGTGCCTGTGTACAGTTCAGATTAGCCTTTGCACTGGAGTCCCCTAATTTACTATTAATTTTATTACATCATTTAAATATTTAACCTTAGTCTCTCTGTTATTTGCCTCTCTTTATTAGGCTCATTTATTGCAGCTTCCTAAGTCGCTGGTTGTTCTCTTTTATTTAATTTTCTATTTCCCCACAAAATTCATTGCAATTATCCTCTTTATTCTTCAGTGACCACTTGCGCTTCTGTTACTTTATTCAATATACAGGGTGAAAATTATATAATTATATGAAATAAAATTGTCATAACTTCTGAACGGTTTGCGTTAGGACGTTCAAACTGCGCGATTAGCCAGGGGGCATAATGCGAATTAGTATGGTTCAGTTTAAGGACGAAGCCCACTTTCATTTTGATGGGTTCGTCAACAAGCAAAATTGGTGCATTTGGAGGACTGAGAATCAGCATTTCGCGATCACAAAGTCTCTTTTCCCTCATCAGGTGACTGTGTGGTGTGGAGTGTCCAGTCACGGAATAATTGGTGCGGTATTCCATGATGGCACGATGATCGCCGAACGGTACGTGAATGTTTTGGAAAATGATTTCATCCCGATTATCCAAAGTGACCATGATTTCGACAAGATGTTGTTCATGCAAGACGGAGCTCAGCCCCACCAAAGCAGGAGAGTAATGTGCTGGAAGAACACTCTGGGGACCGCATTCTGGCTCTGGGGTACCCAGTGGCCACTGGCATGGCTTTGATTGGCCGCCACATTCTCTGGATCTGAAAAGATCTGTATTAAAGACAAGTTGTACAGCAATAACCCCAAAACTATTGCTGAGTTGAAAACAGCAATTCAGGAGGTCATCGACAGCATCGATGTTCAGACACTCCAGCGAGTCATGCAGAATTTTGCTATTCGTCTGCGCCACATCATCGCCAATGATGGCAGGCATATCGATCATATCACAACCTAAATCCGAATACCTATAGTGACGTTTACACGTTGAATGAAGTGTGTGCACGCCGTAGTTTCTAAGTAATTTACGTTTTTTTTAAATATAATTCAGTAATTGTCACCCTGTATGTTCGTTTTCCGTAGTCTCCTTCTCTTTTGTGCCAAGCGCAAAATTTTCCTCAAAATCTTCAAACTGATTCCCATTCAGAACTGAATCTCCTCTCAACTGACCCGTTAATGGTTCTTTCCTAAATACCACCTCATCATACCTGAACTCTGTCGGTAGAAAAATCCTCGTATCCTCAAGCAAATTTAAAAATCTGTCCTTCTCACCCCTATGAAGCAATGTCAGTGGTCAGAGACTAGCAGGAGTTATACCACGGAAACATGGTCCCAATAAATTTAGTTGTATGTCCTCCCCGTGGTGGTGGTGAAAGCTCCAATAGTAACAACTAGTAACAACTACAATAGCACAATATTCAGAGCAACTTTCTGGAAGGTAGAGGAAAGAAGGTAACAAGTAAATCAAACTTCTTTGTATCGATGTGAGTGGGCCAGTACATGGAATGTGAACGAAAGTCCAGTTAAATCAACACAGACACTACACACATTTGCCTTTGTTATGTGTTACATCAGTGGTGTGTCAAAGTCATTCTCAGCAGTTGATTAATTCAATTGATTGGGACTGTTAGCGGAAATGTTACTACTGCAGACAATACAATATGTACTGGCCTTACTAGACTTTATACTTGCTAATACTTACAGAACTCTTATGGTGGTTCTGCACTACCCCAGATGATGATCCTCGGTGAATATGAGGGGTCAGGGGAGAGGTGGAGAGGTCCCGTTCTTCCAGCGTTTTGGAGAAGCGCGGCGGTGTTACTGGTGTGGGGAATCATTGGGTATGTGTTCAGGTCACGGCTGCAGGGAATGAGGGATATCTGATGCCACAAGAATACTACAGGGAAATCGTGCGTCCTCATGACTCTTATGTGACAGTATTGTGGTACCATTTTTCAACAACACAGTGCTCGTCCACACATGTCATTCGTCTCTGTGACATTTACGTTCTGCCGTGCCCAGCGAGATCGCCAGACCTGTCCTCAATAGAACATGGGTCGGAGCAGCTCAAGCGTCAACGCTGATCCATTGCCAATGTGCAGAACACAGACAAACGATTACAGCAGTTCTTGCCCTCCATGTCTCAGGAGGGGATCAACGACTTTATGACAACCTCCCCAACCACATCGGTGTACGCATCCAGGCCACAGTGGATATAATATCAGACTGATAAGAGGATTATATTGTCATATTATTTGTAAATTTGATCCGATTTTGCCCCTCACGCCCGCGAAGTTTCATTTCATTTCCCCCTCGGCTTCTGGGTGCTTCATATCTTTTAAAGGAATAATGGATGGTCTGGAGCCGAGCGACCGCTACGGTCGCAGGTTCGAATCTTGCCTCGGGCATGGATGTGTGTGACGTTCTTAGGTTAGTTAGGTTTAATTAGTTCTAAGCCATTTGAACCAATAATGGATGTTTAAACTAATGAAATGACTGAATTAAATATTTTAAAACAAACAAGTGGTTAACTCTTAATTTGCATCTAGTTTTATAATTGTGTATTTGTAATAGTTTAAACATCACGATAAATTTAAGAATTTATACCTTAAAATATACTTATTAAGTTGGTTACAGTTTCTTTGATATATTTGTACATCCTTTTGTGGTGGCTGAAACGTATGTATGCTAAAAGCTAACAATAAAAAGTTAACAGAAAATGTAAAACTGGGCTGCGGAAGGCGAGTATGAATACGGAACTATCTTTTTCTTTTTTTCAAATTCGCCATAGTTCATGTCCTTATCTTTTTTAGGTCTGTCACACGCTCTTTTTCCCAGTCATATTTCATCTCGTGAATATTCATCTTCATTAAATCTTCTGGTAGCACAGCACTCTTGCTGATGTATCGTGCAGCAGTGAATGAAGCTCCCTACATGCGTGATATTCGTCTAATAATAATGACATTTCTGGGGGCTTAAATGTTTCAAAAATGAGTGTTGCGTTTTTAAGTAGTTCTTATTGTTTGTGTGTAAACTGCTGCGACGGTTCTAAAGCCATTCTTTCCAGTTTCAAAATAAGGAAAACCTTTGTGATAGGGTAAATGCTCTTTCGCAGCTCAATAATTTATTCCGTACTGCCGTTGTTGGTGTGCTAGCTTCCGAAGATCTGTCGGATGGATAAGTATTGTTGGTTCCTGACAGAGTGTTCTTAGTTTGTAATTTCACGCGTTCACGCATAACTGAACAACCCTAATGTTGAGGGGCTGAGGAGAAAGCAGACAACGCCATCTGCGATCAGGTGGTCGGTTCATAAGGCACAAATACCTACAGAGTGAGCATGCTGCATTGTGCATGTCGCAACTCTGTTTATGTTTTAAGATAAGACTGAAGTATTAATTTTATAGTTACTTTCTTCGTTTTTATACATTTTCTTCTCGTCTGCGTCACCTGTGGACTACGGTGATTGCGTTTTTGCTGTGCTGCCAGTTCTGGTGTTCTTGGTGAGGTATGATAGCTGGTTTCTTGTAAGTATCTTGGGCTTTCCTGTTAGCCTAACAATCCATTTCCCTGTTGAACTCTGTCTTGCGTTCCTCGGACCATTTCCCTTCCTCATTATGGTTAACTTCTGTAAGGAATTTTAGGAAGGGTCTCGTTTCTACAGCTGAAAGGAGATTGACCCCTGGTAGTTATTAAGCCTTACCTAATATGAGTTTCCTCAAGGTGTTGCTCTGTTTGCTTGATCCATGGGGATCCAGTGGATGTAACATTGTTGGCTACTTTGAAGATCTTATAGAACAGCCTAAGAGATCCATTCTGAACATGTGGCAACGGAAAGCTAGTCGTCTCCTTGTGGGGCCATCGGTGAGGTTTTCTTGGTCTTGGTAGAGTTCTAGATTCAGTTTGTACCATCACCTTCGATCTGATAGCGTCCTTTGTCTACTGTCTTTCGCAAGAGGATTCTTATTGAGATCTTCTTGATTAGGTATAGGTACACTGCTGCTTAGAGTGCTGTCGATCTGGCTATTGTGTTTTAGTGTCTTAGTTTGAAATTCTTCGATAGCTGCTTCGAAGCGTACATTTTTATACAAGCATAATATGCCCTATCTAGCTTGTTTTCCCTTTGTTCGAGAGGAACAGTTTCACTGAGATGCATTCTGCAACGCATTTTGCGGTTTTGTCTCTCTTGATGTGCTTGGTAGCACTGGATCTCATCCTTCTAACCGCATTTTTAATATTGATAATGAATTCGGTCTTACATATGTTGATTAACAAACCTGCAATCTCTGCCATTAAATGCAGTGCTTGGAGTTGCAAGGAAGCCTGTTCCATGTTGTTTCCCATTAGAGTGAGGTCATCAGCAAAAGTCAGGCTAGTTGGCTTTGACCTCCAGCTTTAATCCAGTATTAGCTGGTAGAGATCTAGTCCAGTTCCTGATGATTTTTTCAGAACACAGTTAAACAACACTGGGTCTCCTAGATGGAATTGTCAATATTCAAGGATATGACGGGAAAGCTCATTTGAAGCAAAAAAGCTAGAGCAGCCTAGGACTCTAAAACGCATGCGTTAAGAGCTACGAGCACTTGTTAGTGTTCGCTACTGTGAAACACACCTCTCCGATTGAACACGTGCGTGTAGCTCTTACGGTGTGCATTTTAGAGCACCTGTGTACTAGAAAATTTTTCTTGTTTTGGTACATATTGCCTCCATCGAAAATACGGGGCGCGTCAAAAAAATGTGTACACACTTTGAACTGTCATAGACAATTTATTTCCCGTTCTACAAGGTTAAATATCTGTGAGAAAGTAATGTTGTTTCTTCAACAGGTGGCAGCAGTGGCAAGGAAGTAACTGCAACATGGCGAACGTGCGTTTGAACTTTGAAGCGCGGAAGCAGATAATTAAGTGGTACTGGAAGTTTGAGAATGTAGCTGCTGTTCGAAGACAGTGGAGAAGTGAGTATGGTACAGAACCACCTTCAGGGTTAACAATTACACGTCTACGAGACAAATTCGAAATTCGTGGAACAGTGTGTGATGTGCATAAAGGTCGATCAGGGCGACCTCGTACAGCTACAAGTGATGATTCCACAACTGCGGTCTTGGAACTGTTTCAGCGTTCGCCTCAAAAATCTTCAAGGCAAGCGGCACATGAGAGTAATGTAAGTGCTAGTAGTGTGCTACGCATTCTGAAGAAAGGCAAGTTTCATGTGTATATTCCAAGGCTGGTGCAATCCAGATCGAAGGTTAGAATTTTGGGAATGGGTTCAGGAGATGGTGAGACGTGAACCGGGATTTATGGGTAGCATATTTTGGTTGGATGAAGCCCAATTCAAACTTAATGGAACTGTCAATAGGCATCATTGTGTGTACTGGGCTGAAGATAATCCTCACATTACAGTTGAAAAGGCTGTGAATTTGCCTGCTGTAAATGTGTGGTGTGATTTGTCTACAAGGGGACTCACTGGGCCTTTCCGCTTTGAAGGTACTGTTACTGGAGAAACGTACCTAACAATATTTACTAATAAAAACAGTCTTGATCACGATTTATTTATCAAGGTGACCGGTTTCGACCACTGCTGTGGTCATCTTCAGACCTACAAGTTGTATACAAAGCTATAATTAGAGGGCTACATACAATAAAGAAAATACATAACATTATAAAGAAATAAACCGATAAATTAACATTGAGTGGGAACCTCTTTCTGTTGGAGAATCACTACTGGAGAAACCAGTGCACGTTTTACTATATATAATGGAGGCTCCGCCCACTTCTGACGGCATGATGTAATTACTAGCCAATGAGTTATAAGTCGAATAACAATGTAAAATTTCTTAGTTAAAAGAACATTGCCAAGAATTAAAAATAAATACACACTAAACGTAGCTTGTTAAACAGCTATTGTCAATTAAGAAGCGTTAAAAATTTTTAAATATGTAGGATAAATGAACTTCGGTTTGGCAGTGCATGGGTTGCCCTCTCAAGGCCTGTTAGTGAGCCATTTGAAACCATTGGTTGCCACGGTGAAGTTGGACGCCGTTCCAAAGATGAGGCAGCAGGCTTCTTTCCACTGAAGTTGTTGTAAAGTCGATAGGCGAACTAGTGGTTGCCATGGTGAGGACAAACCCCAGTGCAAAGATGTGTTAGCAGGCTTCTTTCCAACGAAGTTGTTGCGAAAGTGGAATGGCAAAGACTTGCTGACTCCATATTCCCTGCCATGCGTGCATTATACGGTAATGATGAGTTTTATTTCCAACAAGATGACGCCCCGCCGCACTATCGTAGGGACGTACGAGCATTCCTGGACCACAATGTGCCAGGCCAGTGGATAGGACGCAGGGGACCAATCGAGTTTCCTGCACGCTCTCCAGACCTCACGCCGCTAGATTTCTTCTTATGGGGCACAGTAAAAGATGAGGTGCACAAACGTAAACCACGTAATCTGGACACACATTGGAATGAGATTCAGGCGGTGTGCGCAGAAACCTCATTAGACACTTTGGAACGATGTACGGAATCAGAGGTGACTCGTACTCAGAAATGTATTGATGCTGAAGGCCACCAGTTTGAACATTAATCACATTTGCAAAGTACATTTATTTTTCCAATTCGACTTTAAGCTTTCCATTTCCAGAAATTTAACATTGTAGAAAGGGAAACAAATTTTCTATGACGCTTCAAAGTGTGTATACATTTTTTGACGCACCCTGCATTGAAGGCAGTGAACTGGAAGAAGAAGAGGATTGTTTCAGAGTATCAAAGATGAAAACGTGCTCACAGACGTTAAGCTATGCATTTCAGAATCTATGTTTACCAGACATTTTTGTTTCGAATGATCATTCTAGTTATATCGATAATTACTGACCAATTTTCCAGGAACACTCTGTATATATTAAATACCATCTCTTTTGCCTGATCTTTGTACTGACCGGAAAATTCTCTGAGAGTCGTCCTCTAAAGATTACTTAGGATTTGGTGTTGTAGAGGGTGGCCTGCGTCATCCTGAGTTTTTTGTTTGAGGCCTAGCTCTCCTAGTATTACAAAGAAGTGTTTCAATTCATGGAGTCGTGCGCCTTTTGGAAATCTATGAAGGTAGCTATCCATTGACTTGGACTTTTTCTTGTTGTGCTGGAAGATGGTTCTAAGGATTTGTAGTTCTTCTGTACATGATTTCTGAAACATTATTAGTATCATTGACGGTAAATAATTGTTACTGCTGCAGATGTAAATCGACATACGTCGAAGGACGAAAAGTTACTTTCCAGAGGAAACTACCACAAAGATATAAGTCCTACTAACGTACCAGAAAAAGTCGTTTTGTGTGTTCAAAATGCTGGGACTCGGTGGAAACGAAGAGTTAATATTGTCAGACAATTTTATGTGACTGCATGGCCAGACATTTATGACAGAAGTGCTAGATAAATTCAGTCATGTGAGAATGTGCTATCCGTCAGTCTCTGTTGAGTTTACACATCCAGCACACTTTCAGACATTAATCGAGTCCATGCACGTCGTGTTGCGGTACTTCTGCGCGCTCACGGGGACCCTTCACGATTTTAGGCAGGTGTAGCAGTTTCTTTGGCTCTTCAGTGTATAAAATTACACACTCGCTCGTTATAAGAATCTTCAGTATTAGAAACTGGTACCGATTCCCGAGAAAGGACAATAGAGAAGAGGATTTAAATCCATGCCCAAGATTTTCTAGAGACTTTGAGTCACATGTAATGAAAACGCCAGACAAAGTTCGATAGACAGGTTAAGTCGCAGCATTCACTATACCGCTTTTGCATGTAAAATAGTGGCCTATGTATATGTACGTATGTACTCTTACAGGTCTGTAACTAAAGTGCTCATTCTTGGCATTAGTTGGTAAAAAAATAATGTAATCGCTGCAGCTGGAAGAATTACGCGCTATGGCAGAGATTGCAGTGATGCTTCCCAAATTAGAACATTAGCGGACTACATTACGTTCAAAGCGGTAAGATTTGAAATCGGAGTGATGCGTTTAGTGCCTCCACGCGAGTCGGTGACGCACAAAGACTGTGGGAAATCTAGGACACGTTAAATAATTCATATTCTTATATGAATATGGTGTCTGTTCTTTCGGACATGTCTCTTACGGGATTTGGTAAGAATGTCGTCCACGAGTAGGGAGATTGCGAATGTAGTGTGTGGACATATAAGGTGAGAATGTGGGTCTCACGGGAGGCGCGCGTGGCATAGTCCCTGCAGTCGCACAATCCTCTGTGACCTAGGTGGCTCAGATGGACAGAGCGTCTGGCACGTAAGCAGGAGATCCCGGGTTCGAGTCCCGGTCGTCGCACACATTTTCTCCTGTCCTCGTTGATAGATATCAACGCCCGTCAGCAGTTGAAGGTATTAATATATAATTCTAATTAAATGATTCAATCCTGGATACGGTCCCCAAGGATGAATACGAGGTCTATTCATCAACGTATGGAGATTACACAGAAAATTCTGTTCTAAATACTGAAAAATGTTTGAGTGGAGAAGCATAATCAAGAGACGGGAATAACGTTGATGTTCTAGCTCAACGAACTTAAGTAAACATCAAACTACCCACTTCTAAATTATGTCCGTTTGTGGTAGACACTGATTGTGGGAACAATGTGCAGTTGCTACCGATGAAAACCATACAGTGCCAATTACCAATAAGCACGTGCGCTTAGAATAAAACATAAATAACTTGTTGATGGTAATGTAATAACGTCAGAAACCTATAATAAAACGGAAACAAGTCGTGAAATACCAATCTCTGTGTATAAAAAGCAATGCCCTGACTGACTGGCTGACTCCTCGTCGTCCAGCCCAAACCGCTAAGGATGGAAACTTAAAATTTGGAGAGTAGGCGTCGTTTAAGAAGGGATTGTTCGAAAGTCGGGTCCTAAGGAGGTTAAATAGGGATTGAAGAGATTTTGGAGGCAATGTCGTTATTAAGGCAATTTTGAATTTAGACCTACGAAAACTAGTTTTTGGTTTGTCAGTCAGAAATTAAGAAATATGTGTTTCAGCATTTTTAGAAATTTAACCTATTTTGGAAAATTTTACCTTATGGGGCAAGAAAGGCGAAAGTGTTCTTTGTAAATAGTCATTATTACAGAACTACAGAGTATATTCAAAGCTACATCTATGAACATTGGTGTTTGACTTCCCAGTTACAAATAAGAAATATTGTATTAGGAAATTGAACCCCTAAGGGAGTGAAATAAGGGGTGAGGTTATTTGTGAAAATATTTTATTACGAAAGCACTTTTAAAGAGAAGTCTATGAAAATTTAGATTTAACTTCTCAATTAAGGAATAGGTGTTTCGATGTTTATTTATACACTCCTGGAAATTGAAATAAGAACACCGTGAATTCATTGTCCCAGGAAGGGGAAACTTTATTGACACATTCCTGGGGTCAGATACATCACATGATCACACTGACAGAACCACAGGCACGTAGACACAGGCAACAGAGCATGCACAATGTCGGCACTAGTACAGTGTATATCCACCTTTCGCAGCAATGCAGGCTGTTATTCTCCCCTTATTTCACCACCTTAGGGGTTGAATTTCCAAAAACAGTGACATGTGCATGTTTTATTTCTAACAGAAAAGCGCAAATACATATTTTCATAGTTTTAGCTTCAAAAATGCTTGTAAAATAAAATATTTCTATAAAAGCTTTCGTCCTCCATTTCAGCCCCACAAGGGTTGAAGTTTTATATATATATATATATATATATATATATATATATATATATATATATATATATACTCCTGGAAATGGAAAAAAGAACACATTGACACCGGTGTGTCAGACCCACCATACTTGCTCCGGACACTGCGAGAGGGCTGTACAAGCAATGATCACACGCACGGCACAGCGGACACACCAGGAACCGCGGTGTTGGCCGTCGAATGGCGCTAGCTGCGCAGCATTTGTGCACCGCCGCCGTCAGTGTCAGCCAGTTTGCCGTGGCATACGGAGCTCCATCGCAGTCTTTAACACTGGTAGCATGCCGCGACAGCGTGGACGTGAACCGTATGTGCAGTTGACGGACTTTGAGCGAGGGCGTATAGTGGGCATGCGGGAGGCCGGGTGGACGTACTGCCGAATTGCTCAACTCGTGGGGCGTGAGGTCTCCACAGTACATCGATGTTGTCGCCAGTGGTCGGCGGAAGGTGCACGTGCCCGTCGACCTGGGACCGGACCGCAGTGACGCACGGATGCACGCCAAGACCGTAGGATCCTACGCAGTGCCGTAGGGGACCGCACCGCCACTTCCCAGCAAATTAGGGACATTGTTGCTCCTGTGGTATCGGCGAGGACCATTCGCAACCGTCTCCATGAAGCTGGGCTACGGTCCCGCACACCGTTAGGCCGTCTTACGCTCACGCCCCAACATCGTGCAGCCCGCCTCCAGTGGTGTCGCGACAGGCGTGAATGGAGGGACGAATGGAGACGTGTCGTCTTCAGCGATGAGAGTCGCTTCTGCCTTGGTGCCAATGATGGTCGTATGCGTGTTTGGCGCCGTGCAGGTGAGCGCCACAATCAGGACTGCATACGACCGAGGCACACAGGGCCAACACTCGGCATCATGGTGTGGGGAGCGATCTCCTACACTGGCTGTACACCAATGGTGATCGTCGAGGGGACACTGAATAGTGCACGGTACATCCAAACCGTCATTGAACCCATCGTTTTACCATTCCTAGACCGGCAAGGGAACTTGCTGTTCCAACAGGACAATGCACGTCCGCATGTATCCCGTGCCACCCAACGTGCTATAGAAGGTGTAAGTCAACTACCCTGGCCAGCAAGATCTCCGGATCTGTCCCCCATTGAGCATGTTTGGGACTGGATGAAGCGTCGTCTCACGCGGTCTGCACGTCCAGCACGAACGCTGGTCCAACTGAGGCGCCAGGTGGAAATGGCATGGCAAGCCGTTCCACAGGACTACATCCAGCATCTCTACGATCGTCTCCATGGGAGAATAGCAACCTGCATTGCTGCGAAAGGTGGATATACACTGTACTAGTGCCGGCATTGTGCATGCTCTGTTGCCTGTGTCTATGTGCCTGTGGTTCTGTCAGTGTGATCATGTGATGTATCTGACCCCAGGAATGTGTCAATAAAGTTTCCCCTTCGTGGAACAATGAATTCACGGTGTTCTTATTTCAATTTCCAGGAGTGTATTTTTTAATAACCTCGCAGATTGTAAACTATCTTACGAGGTGCCCATTGCAATGAAGTACCCTCACCTTGATGGATGTCGGAATTTGAATGCGGTTTATAATTCTCAGTTTAATGAAACATTTCAGTTTATTTATACAACCGGAAACCCTGGCCAAGGAATAGCGAAGCTGGCTTATGAAGAAAGCAGGAGCCCCTCTCGCAGCTTGCTACATTTTACGGTTTTCCTGCTACTTAACGACATTTCTGTGACTGAACTTCACTCATGCACTCGGACTCTTTACTAAAGCAGCCGCCTCGCCGGCCGATTTCTGCTTTCAGAGAGCAACGCCCGTGTGTTCTGCGTGAAAGGCGCCATTGGCTGACTTCTGGTGGCTTCCATACGAAATTTTAATATGACCACATAAACTGTTACAGACATCTGACAAAAAGATGAAAATACCGTAAGAAAATTTTATTTTATTTTCTAATTTGAAAATATGCGCAGAATCCTTATACTGTATAATCCACATCTTTGTGGTCTTCAGTATAATTTGGGACTTAGTTCAGCTGCACGATAATGATAACCTACTTCTGAAACTTCATGGCAGATTAAAACTGTGCGCCAGGAAGTTTCATATCAGTGCACACTCCACTGCAGAGTGAAAATTGCATTCTGACAACCTGCTTCTGCTAACTCACCAAAGTACTTCTTGTAGTAATGTGTATTTTTTATGAATTATCTTGTTTCTTTCCATAACGTCATAACTGCCTGGCGTGTCACAGTCATAGGGTAGAAATATCTCTGGAGTGAGTGTTGCGTTGTGCGTAGGTTGTAAACATTGAACTGGCATTGTCACACGGACTCGGGTACCGCTGTTTGTATATCTTTTCTATAAAGATAGAAACGTTAATGTTGGACTATCTGCTGCATTTTTGCAATCTGTTTACTTATAACAGCAGTAATGGATTACTGATGTTGCAGTGCATGCAAAGATAAGTACGAGAAAGGAGGAAAAGTTTGTGTTTCATGATTACGGTGATGTTTTGGTTGCGTTATGAATAAATTGTGTGTCCAAAATATGTACGATTGCCGAGCAAAGTCTTGTGCCATTTGAAGCAGTCATTTCTGATAGTGAATTCCCTCTTGATATTCATACACATAAAAGGCAGTGAAAATCTACAGCTGAAGATTACGTTGCTCTTGACAGAGAAACTAGCAAGAGACTGTCCTGGAGTTAGACTTTTTCCTTGTGGATTCATTTTTGCTATATGACACTGCATTATTTAAGTCAGATTTGTTGCTTTAAGCGGGAATGTACATGATGCCCGAGAAGTCCCTAACCATTTCTAGAAACCAGCGCTTTAGTTCAAATGAAATATTTGCAATATGAAGGAATATGAAGACAGCGAGTAGCCTTGGCATCCAAGCAGAGCTGCCATCTCTCTTCGGTGCATCCGAACAGACAGAGCATCCATGCAGAGCTAATTGCACGGGCAGCTGCCAAAGCACGTTCATGCAGGTGCTGCAGATCCCTAATCTTAGCTTTGTAGACTTGTCTGTTTATGTGAACCCATGAACAGAAGTCCAATGGCGTTAGATCAGGCGAGCCGTGGCGAGTCTCATTGAATCCAGTGTCTTTGAAACGTTTCGATGACGTAATGATGCACAACGTGCGCAAAGTGCAATGGCATGCTACCCTGGAGAAAGCCTCCGAATTCAGAATGTTGTCGGCTAACAATTGGGACTGCAGGGATTTCTCATGTATGTCCATGTACTATGTTGAAATTTTTCTTGCTTCAGCAGAAACGAATTGTCCTTAAAAGCGCTGTTGGGTGAGACATAATCACACATTTGCCTGTGGATCGTTACGTCCGTACTCCATGGCAGCGTGTGGTTGTACATCGGCCCATATCCTGCCGTTGTGGCAACTGACGAGGTCACAAGTGTGAAAGACAGCCTCCTCATCAAAAAGGACGCATGTCAACAATGTTCATCGTTTACTGCCTCAACTGAGTCGTGTAGCATGGTCATAAGTGTCGCATAGTCCCCTGGTTCAAGACGATGGAGCGGCAAAATGTCATAAGCCTTTTTTTCAGTACAAAGCTTAATGTTTGCCATACAGAGGACTTTCGGATACCGTGTTTTCGGCCGAGACGACGTCGACGCTTTCAGACTCTGCGCGACTGCCTGTCGTGTTGTCTCCACAGTCACCTGTGACATTGACAGCCGCTCAGAACGTTTCCGTCACAAACACTGAATACTGCCAGTTTACTGAAACTTATTGAACAAACCTCTAATGATTGTTTGCAGTGGGGCTTCCCCCGTACGGGAACGTCGGCGAAACATTTCCTGACTCTCAGCAAAGGGCTGTGAACTGAGTCTTTAACTTACGTTGCCAATACGTTGTTCTGAGATCAACTCTTTCAAGTTCCCTAGGATGAAGATACAAAAATTATATTAGGGACATTTTGTGCGCCCTATACTTACCTTGTGGTACTCTATAACAACAGGAAATATTTTTGGGTTTTATTCAAAAGCGAAATGTTAGTGAAACATTTTACTCTTGTCTAAAATCATATTTTCCACAATAGAGAGAAAAACAACGTGAGTAAGGTGCGGGGAAATTTTCAACAACTCTTACTGTGGTGTCACCGCCAGACACCACACTTGCTAGGTGGTAGCCTTTAAATCGGGCGCGGTCCGGTAGTATACGTCGGACCCGCGTGTCGCCACTATCAGTGATTGCAGACCGAGCGCCGCCACATGGCAGGTCTAGAGAGAAATCCCAGCACTCGCCAGTTGTACAACCGACTTTGCTAGCGATGGTTCACTGACAAAATACGCTCTCATTTGCCGAGACGATAGTTTAGCATAGCCTTCAGCTACGTCATTTGCTACAACCTAGCAAGGCGCCATTTTCAGTTACTACTGATATTGTGAATCATGTACCGTCAAGAGCGACGTTCATCATTAATGGATTAAAGTTAAGTATTCCACCAGCTAAGTCCGTTTTTCTAAATTCTAATTTCCTTGTCCTGTTCCAGACTTCACGCCAGCCTGCGTGAGCTAAAACGCGTGCATTTCGGCCTCATCTAGTAACACGGTGTTGGCTCTCCTGCCAACCACAATATTGGCGACGAGGCAAAACCGCGTTCTTCTCTAAACTGCCCTTATTTACTTGTGTAATGGCTTCGCCACAGTCTCCAGATGTACTGTCCGAATTTTATCGGTTACAGAATCAGCAGACGCAGGCATTACTGGATGCCCTTGGGCAGCTCGTCCAGGGTCAACGTGCAATGCAAAACGATGAGGCAGCCGCCGCTCCACCGCTAACGCAGCCACAACACGCTGTTGCACCAACTTTTCGACCTTTTGATGCTGCACTGGAAAGCTGGACGGAGTGGTCATGCCAATTTGGATTCCATCTCGCCGCCTACAGAATTCAAGGTAACGAGCAGCAGCCTTTTTTGTTATCATCAGTTGGGGTGAACACATACCATGTGATACTCAAATTATTTCCCCGATGCGACGTAGCAACTCTGTCCTCCGATGACTTTTGTCTGCATTAGATGCATATTTCAAAGAATCAGTCAATGTAGTTGTGAAAAGGTATACCTTCTTTCATACAAAACGTACGGCAGGTCAGACTAATCGGGAGTGGGTTGCAACCTTGCAAGGCCTTGCTAGGGATTGTGCTTTTGTGTGTCAATGTGGACTCCCTTATTCAGATACTATGGTATGTGATGCAATTGCACAGAACGTTTCTGATGTTCGTATAAGGGAACAGATTTTGAAACTAGTCAATCCCTCCCTTCAACAAGTGATGGACGTATTGATCAGCAGGACACACTTGACTTTGCTCAGGGATCATTTGAAACTTCACCAGCCGTGTGTCAGGTTAATCGGCTCGCCGGGCGAGCTGCGCGGAGCAATAAACAGCCCTTGCGCACAGCCGCGCCGCTGCCGCCACGCTCTCAGCCACGTGTGCCGCGCCGGCAAGCAAATGCAGTGTTCAAATCCTGCCCGCAGTGTGCTACTAGACATTCGTGTGAGAATTGCCCGTCACGCCAAGCTATTTGCTTTTATTGTAATAAAAAAGGACATGTTTAGAGTGTTTACCAGAAAAAGCTCAGATCGGAAACTCACAACCATTCCAGGCCCTTTGCTTTGCGCCAGAATCGGATTCGAACCAAGGATGCTCAAGCTCGCGAAACTTCGCACATGGAAATTCATGTAGTTCATTCCACTTCGCCCAGTGCCACTCTCTCTAACAGTGACTGTGTTCGTCCCACAAATAGGATGCATCGACATTGCCGGAACTCCCGTCAAGTCGCAAGTGCTTCTGTACCAGTGTCAGTTCACGTTGCACGAGACAGTCGCTCTTGTCGTCAGCAGGACAATAAACTTTTTGTGGACTTAGACATTAACGGCAAAGTGATACCATTCCAGCGCGATACCGGGGCTGCAGTTTCACTGATCAATCAAGACACAAACTTCTGGGCACACCTCCATTGATTGCTGCAAATGTTAACTAGCTATTCAGGTCAAGAGATCCCTGTGTTAGGACAGTGCAGCCTTCTTGCAACATATAGGGGACAAACAAAACTTGTGTCATTTTACGTCCTTTGTTCTTCTTCTGCAGTGAACTTGTTTGGTTTAGATTTATTTCAGTTGTTTAACTTGTCTATAGTAAATCATGTAGTATCAGTGAACCAGACTGTGCCTTCAGACAGTGTTTCTCGTCTATGTGAAGAATTTGCAGACATTTTTGCACCGGGCCTCGGTTGTGCTAAGAACTATAAAGCACATTTGGAACTGAAAGTAAAAGCGCAACCGAAATTTTTCAGAGCGCGCAATGTTCCCCACGCATTGCGTGATGAGGTCGCAAAAACATTACACGTTTTGGAATCATAAGGTGTAATTAAACGTGTGTAGGCTTCTCTCTGGGCATCACCCTTATTAATTTTGCCAAAACCTTCCGGAAAATTGAGACTTTGTGTGGACTTCAAGCAACAGTGAATCCACTGCTAGTGATTGCAACTTTTCCTTTACCCCACCCGGAAGATCTTTTTGTCAAAATGTGCCAGGGTAAATATTTTTCGAAGTTGGACCTAGCAGATGCGTACTTGCAAATACCGGTGGACGAAGAATCCCAGCGCGTTTTGGTGGTTAACACGCATCTTGGTTTGTATCGATTCAAACGACTGCCATTCGGGTGTGCATCCGCCTCTGCATTGTTTCAGCAATATTTACAAACTGTTTGTGCGTCGGTCCCTACTACAGCAAATTATCTGGACGATATTGTGATCTCCGGAAAGACGGAAGAAGAACATTTGGCCAGACACCACACTTGCTAGGTGGTAGCCTTTAAATCGGCCGCGGTCCGGTAGTATACGTCGGACCCGCATGTCGCCACTATCAGTGATTGCAGACCGAGCGCCGCCACACGGCAGGTCTACAGAGACTTCCTAGCACTCGCCAGTTGTACAACCGACTTTGCTAGCGATGGTTCACTGACAAAATACGCTCTCATTTGCCGAGACGATAGTTTAGCATAGCCTTCAGCTACGTCATTTGCTACGACCTAGCAAGGAGCCATTGTCAGTTACTACTGATATTGTGAATCATGTACCGTCAAGAGCGACGTTCATCATTAATGGATTAAAGTTAAGTATTCCACCAGCTAAGTCCGTTTTTCTAAATTCTAATTTCCTTGTCCTGTTCCAGACCTCACACCAGCCTGCGTGAGCTAAAACGCGTGCATTTCGGCCTCATCTAGTAACACGGTGTTGGCTCTCCTGCCAACCACAACACTTACCGTTACAGAAATTGGAGAAAATAGTAAGTCAAATATATTCCAATAGCAATGTGAAATGAATAGCCGAGAAGTACAAAAAAACCACGAAGTATGAAACGCATTGGCTGAAATTCGGCATGTATCCTAGATGTATTTTCTGTACAATTTTGTCAAATAAAATACTTCATGAGTATATTTTTGTAGCAAAACTGGCACCTTCAGAACTAAGCTGTATATTCTACTTTGCTGTTGCTGGGTCCCCCCCCCTCCCCCACATCATTCCATTTATTCCGCCTAATTCATTATAAATAGCAATGAATTCTTTAATGTGGAGTCTGTAACAATTGTCAAGAAATATTTCCAGGAAAGGATTATCTCTGTCCATTCCACCCGTGTGCAGGTATAATCACATATTCTTAGAGTTCGGCAGCTATTCAGAATATTACCCTACATTCAAAGTTTGCGTTAAAAACTGAACCTTACAATTTACAGGCCTAAAGCCTTTTTCCGCTACCTGAGATATTTTCCCAAACAGTCAGTGCATTGTGTCTTTCAGACGGCATCAACTGAAACTGAATGGAAACATATATCAAAACAGAATGAGATTTTCACTCTGCAGCGGAGTGTGCGCTGATATGACACTTCCAGGCAGATTAAAACTGTGTGCCGGACCGAGACTCGAACTCGGGACCTTTGCCATTCGCGGGCAAATGCTCTACCAAGCTTCGCAGGAGAGCTTCTGTAAAGTTTGGAAGGTAGGAGACGAGGTACTGGCAGAAGTAAAGCTGTGAGGACGGGGCCTGAGTCGTGCTTGGGTAGCTCAGTTGGTAGAGCACTTGCCCGTGAAAGGCAAAGGTTCCGAGTTCGAGTCTCGGTCCGGCACACAGTTTTAATCTGCCAGGAGGTTTCATATCAGCGCACACTCCGCTGCAGAGCGAAAATCTCATTCTGGAAACATCCCCCAGGCTGTGGCTAAGCCATGTCTCCGCAATATCCTTTCTTTCAGGAGTGCTAGTTCTGCAAGGTTCGCAGGAGAGCTTCTGTAAAGTTTGGAAGGTAGGAGACGAGGTACTGACAGAAGTAAAGCTGCGAGGACGTGGCGTGAGTCATGCTTGGGTAGCTCAGTTGGTAGAGCACTTGCCCGCGAAAGGCAAAGGTCCCGAGCTCGAGTCTCAGTCCGGCACACAGCCTTAATCTGCCAGGCAGTTTTATATTAAAACAGTTCCAGGACGTACGGAACTTCTCAGATTGCCTTGGACTCTTTAGATGGGAAGTATGTGAAATTCTGGCCATCAAAATCTATGACATCATACTACCATTATTACAAAAGAGGTAACAGCATTGTATTACTGGCACTTGAGTGTGAGCAGTATAAATTTACACGTGTCATGTAGGCTGCAATCGAACGGTCAATGACGCAGTGTTCCAGAACAGTTCACACTGTCAAATTATTACTGGTGCTGAAAACTTAATGAACACCCCCTCCACCAGAGGTATTATTCAGAACTGAAATTGTAGTGCCTTGTATTATTATAGCTGATGGTGGTTTCTCCTTTTCATTATACACTTTGATAAGGGAAATCTCACTCAGCGACAAACAATATTTGATTACTGTTTGAGCAGGGCAAGAAGAATTTCTGAAAATGTTTTTGGAATACTGAAAAAATTGATTCAGGATCCTCCTGAAGGAAATGGAGCTACCAGTTGAAACGATAGAGAAAAATCAAGCTCTCTACTTGGGTGCTGCGTAAATGGAAGTATGTTGGTAAAGTTACGTTGAACGACTGGAAAAGGAAGAGAACACAAACTAATATCTTATCATTCCAGGAGAATGGTAGCAAAATAATCTGGGGACTTAGGGAGATAAGGTCAACAGACGTGAGTTAAGGAAGATAGGAAAGTGACCCCTTAACCCTATTGCGATGGTACGGTTGAAAGAACGTATGGGCGTTCTCGTGTTCATGCGTTGCTTCTCTAAGCAAACAGTTTGCTACGGATCCCCTACTTTGCTTGGGAGCTTGTGCTGCATTTATTGCGATGAAATAGAAAACGCAAAAGCGGCTGTAGGTAAAGAAGTATCTAAATAATAGAGGACCGAGAAATACAAAGTGATAACAACTTTTTGTTTGCAAACTTCAGTAGGAGATCACAGCGAGATTTTAGATTTTCTGCTTGGGAAATTGCGGCGATAAGGCTGGCAATAACTTTTCCTTAGCGACTTACGTATCAGTCAGTCTGAACTGCTTATTCGCGTTTCAAAACAAAGCATTTCAGTGATTATTCCTGAAATTGAGAAATACTTAAGAGAGGCCCTTGGTCGTTACGTCATTGCGTCATTTGTATTTTGTTTTATAAAAAAAATATTTCCACTACTATAATAACGGAAGATTATATGAGTAAAATATATCACTAATTTAGTATTGGAGGGCAATGTGGAGGCTAAAAATTATAGAGGGAGACCAAGAGATGAATACACTAAACAGATTCGGAAGGATGTAGGTTACAGTAGGTACTGGGATATGAAGAAGCTTGCACGGAATAGAGTAGCATGGAGAGCTGCATCAAACCAGTCTCTGGACTGAGGACAGCAACAATATGAAAAGAGACTTTTTGTCAAATACTTGACGCTCAGGGCAGAATATCTCAAATATTTATTCTAATAATATATAGAAGAGGCATTCCACATAACTTTGTCTGCTGTCATCTATACATTTAAGGGTGCCTCCTTTGGAGTCAACAGACATTACTCTTCATAAATCGCTTCACATCATAGCCTCACCCAAATGCGCACGCCTAGTTGCACTGTTGGAAATTTACGAGCATGCGCAAAGTCGAACAGAAGAAAGGCATTGTGTGGACGCAATCTTATGACAGACAGGTAATTTTGTGTCACGAAGAGATGGTTCGTGCCCGTATCAAGGGTTTTGTCAAAAGCTGCGTCAATTTGTTAAAGATGACCTTTTATATTTATTACGAAAATTTCTGTAGGAAACGATAAACCATTTCATTCTACAATGATCTTGGAGTTTTGCGCAACCAGGGATATACTGAGGTGACAGATGTCTTGAGATGACGATTTGCACATACATAGACGGTGGTAGTATCGGGTACACTACGTATAAAAGGGCAGTTCGCTAGCGGAGCTGTCATTCGTCCTGAAGTTGTTTTTAGTGTGAAAAGATTCCGAGGTGATTATGGTCGCACCACGGTAATTAAGACTTTGAGTGCGGAAAGTAGTTGGGACATTCTATTTCAGAAACCGTTAAGGAATTCAATATTCCTAGATCTAAAGTGTCAAGAGTAGGCCCAGAATACCAAATTTCAGGCATTGCCTCACGCTAATGGCAACGCAATAAATTGAGAATTTGGAAACAACTGGTTGGTGTACACTGTTTTAAAATTTAAAAAAATACAGCACACCAAAACATCGAATTCCGAAACAGCATGTGTTTCCTTTAGTTGTGCATGTTTAGTCATCTGACAGTGCATGAGTGCATGCATGTTTTACGGTTTAATTGTGCAAGGATTTGCTGGTTTCAGCCATTACTGTAGACTTGCAGTGTAAACAGGCTTTGGACGAAAGGGTGATGGAGGGATGCAGGGCGCAGTCGATTCGGACGGAATCAAGCAGCCAGCTGACAAAAACTTTTACGAACGAACTAACTACAGAATGTAGTGTGATAGCGTAGACTTTCCCGGTGTATCAAATGCTGATGATTTTCACGGGTTTGCAGCCGGGTTCCATCGTCCTGAAGACAACACGATATTTCGGCGGACCATCTGGCCGCCATCTTCAGGTGAGACTGAGTGCACAACTGAAGAGACCTCAGATTCGGCGGCCCCTTTATACCGCGGGTACTGGCCGTTGCGCGTGCGCGAGCAACGGAAGAGCTGCCCTCTGTGAGGCGAAGAATTGCAGCGGCGCCAGCGGTGAAAACTGTCAAAAGCGAGGAATCGCAAAATTAAAATGCAGCCGGTCGGAAGCCAGACCGTTTTTGTTTTATCTGTAATAAAATAGGATTCCATGTCTTGCTTAAAGGAAAACCTTTGTCTCGATTGATAATATCATCAGACAGACGTATTTCAATTGATTCTTTCAACACACAATCCCAGTAACGGGAAGCCGAGGCAATAATTTGCGTCTCTTTGAAGGACATATTGTGCCCTTCATTAAGACAGTGTTCGGCAACGACTGATTTTTCCGGCTGGAGCAGACGTGCATGCCGTTGATGTTCCACACATCGATCTTGAACTGTACGGATAGTCTGTCCAATGTAGACCTTGCCACAGTGACAGGGAATCTTGTGTACCCCAGGCTTCCTCAGTCCCAAATCATCTTTCACCGATCCAAGAAGGGATCTAGTTTTGGCCAAAGGCATAAGGACGCTTTTAATATCATATTTCCTGAGGATTCTTGAAATTTTCGAAGAAATGCTTCCCACGAAGAGTAAAAACGCAATGCAAGAATGTAGTGTCAGCTCACACCCCTTCCGCTATCCACAAACCCTTCACCATCGTTCAGCATCGGAGCTGTTTTAATAACTGAGTACATCCCAGGTGACCAAACTGGACAGCATTTTGCCATTTGGGCTACTAATGAGAGAATATTGAGCTTTTTTTTCAGAAATTGAACCATCGCCGTGTGGCCAATATTTTTGTGGATCTACGCGATTTTTGGGTGCGCTCAGTTGCGTTGTGAAATACTAGAATATTGTAACCCGAAAATTCTACCAGCCTCCAGATATCGAATCCAGTGCTTACATTAAACTGCTGTAAATAAACTGAAGCGCCAAACAATCTGGTATAGGCATGTGTATTCAAGTACAGTGATATGTAACCAGACAGAATACGACGCTGCGGTCGGGAACGCCTATATAAGACAACAAGTCTCTTGCGTAGATATTAGATCGGTTACTGCTGGTACAGTGGTAGTTTATCAAGATTTAAGTGAGTTTGAACGTGGCGTTATAGTCGGCGCACAAGCGATTGGACACAGGAACTACGAGGCAGCGATGAAGGGGGGATTTCCCGTTTGACCATTTCACGAGTGTACCGTGAATATCGGGAATGCGGTAAAACATCAAATCTATGACATCGCTGCAGCCGGAAAAACATCCTGCAAGGACGGGACCAACGATGACTGCAGAGAATCGTTCAACGTGGCAGGAGTGCAACCATTCCGTAAGTTTCTGAGGATTTTAATGCTGTGTCATCAACATGTGTCAGTGTGGGAACCATTCAACGAAACATCATCGATATGGGCTGACGGACGCAACAATGAGTGCACATCTTAAAAAATAAGTAACAAAGTATATTAAAAATCTGTTAGAAGCTGGGTAGAGGTGAAAAGCTGAAATGCGTTCCAAGTTAGAACACTCTCTCCTATACGTGTGGATAAGACGTTACTCACGCCAGTTACAAAATGTCTGTGTACTGAAATGTGTTCCAAGTTAGCACACTTTCTCCTACAGGATTGGATAAGACATTACTCATGCCTATTACAAAATGTCTTTGAACAACAAACACTTCCCAATCTACTTATCAGACGTCATGGATAGTAACGGACCACATTTGACATTAAGTCCGCGGTATTGCTAGCAGCATGACATAATGCTGCAGTATCACTTTTAGAGGGCTGCGTTGCATCCAACTTCGTTGATTAGAAATTAGCATCTACTTTACATTCTGCATCAAGTTCTAGATAAGTTTCTTAAGAGGCGTAAAAGCACTCAAGTACTAAACATACAAGGTGTCCCAGATGGAAAGGACAGTATTCGGAATTTGCTCATTTGAAACAAAAAACTTCGTGTGGACATATACTCTATTCTGAATGGTTTGTTAGACAGAACACATTTTATGTACGTCTGGTGTGGCATGTTCTGTGACATGTTGACATGTCCTGTCATTTTAGAAGAGCGAATGACGGTACAGGATTGCTTGCTTTTTTTGGACAATTCGTTTTTTGAACACTTTCAAAACATTCCTTTGGCGACCCTGACTGCAGTACAGTACCAGTGTGACAGAGCCCGTCCATATTTTACCACACGTGTGAGGCAACATTGCAACCGCTCTTACCCTAATGGCTGGACTGATTGGGGTTGCAAAACTAACTGGTCACATAGACCGCCAGAGCTTAGGTCATTAAAATTTTATTTGTGGGGTTGGAAAAAGACTGCGGTGTGCAAACGATGTTGAATACGTGAGGTGAACTGCTTGGTAGCACCATGGACCCAGTTGCCCTCCCATCCTGATTTAGGTTTTCCGTGATTTCCCTAAATCTTTCCAGGCAAATGCCGGGATGGTTCCTCTGAAAGGGCACGGCCGACTTCCTTCCCCATCCTTCCCTAATCCGATGAGACCGATGACCACGCTGTCTGGTCTCCTTCCCCAAAACAACCAACCAACCAACCAGTTGCCCTCATTAGGGAACATGCAGAGGCAGTCAGACATGCAGCACTCCATATGCTCCTAACAGTGCCGGCCGGCCGGTGTGGTCGAGCGGTTCTAGGTGCTTCAGTCTGGAAGCACCTAGAACCGCGCGACCGCTACGGTCGCAGGTTCGAATCCTGCCTGGGGCATGGATGTGTGTGATGTCCTTAGGTTAGTTAGATTTAAGTAGTTCTAAGTTCTAGGGGACTGATGACCTCAGATGTTAAGTCCCATAGTGCTCAGGGCCATTTGAACCATTTGAACCTAACAGCGCACAGATGCATTGAAGGTGACGGCTCGATATTCGAACACTTGTAACCTGAACAACAGCTATTATGTACGATAACGCTTAGAGGTGATTGTGTTACAAATACGAATTTTTCAGTTGATACTTTCTAAAGCTCTTGTTTTATGTTAACTAACTGTTGTTCGTGTGTGCACGTGTAAACCTGACAATACTGAATAATACAGAAAATAAATAACAAAGTACATTAAATAAGTTCCTTTTCGGAAACCGTTTGGAATAGAGCATAATTTACGTCCATTTGAAGTTTTTTGCTTCATGTGATCGTTGCTGTCATAAACGTGAATACTGGCCGTTTCTCCTGGGAAACACTTTATGTTGCGAACTGACGTACTATAGCTTTCATTTAATATTTAGATCCGCTTAGCATTTTTATTCGTCGTAGCATACTAACGTTGTACATCCTATAGTTGAAGCTAAATTTTAGTCTTCCTCTTGGACACAGACTAAGTCAACATACACTAGCCCGAAGCAGGAATTAGTGTATGCATGCGGGTACACATAACCATTTTTCACTAGCGTGCCTTGTTAATTCGGAGTGCCAGGCGGGAAGTGATCGAAGAAAACGCTTTCGCAAGCAGTCAGTGGGGAGGGGGGGGGGGGGGGGGTGGCGCTTTCTGTTCACACCATTAAATTTATTGACTACGAGCTAGAGAAAGGCTAGAGAGTGCTGAAGGAAAACACTGCAAAGAAAAATTCCTTCCCTTTCCTGTTTTTGGGGGTAAACACGACGATGTGGCGAGGCTATCGAGTTCGCTAAGCCGCGTACAGTTTCTCTTTTCAGACTTCTGTGATTAGAAATCGCAGTAAGTGTAAAAGCTATTTCAGCAGTGTAACGATTGGCTTTAAAATCAAAAATTAATGCAATGCTGATTTATTTCTTCCTTAATGGAATTGCAGCTTATCAGTGAGAAAGTTGTAGATTAAAATGCCATTTGGAAAATCGGTAATCTCTCTCCATTTTGTTACTAGAGGACACTGAAGGAACATTACATAACAAATAATAAATAACCAGTGTCGAACACAGAAGTGTTAAAAGGTTACGCTAAACACAATTTCGATTAGTGGCAGAGGCAGAATTCAAGTGAGGCCATTTCAGAGCAAAAGAAGCAGTTGTACAATAATGTCAGTGATCGTGATAGGCAACCAACAATCAGGTGCTTTGGAATGAAAATGAATCGACATTTAAGTCCTTCAGTCAGAGTTGCTTTCTTGCACAGAAACAATGATAATGAACTGTCCATCGTTTGTAGACCACTGTATTTTTTGTGGGGAGCGTTTGGTCTTACACCCACGAGCTATAAAGTATTGGACTTACTGGCGTTGATATGGTTTCTGATCGCGCGTTGCCTTATGTTGATTTGCTTGTATGGCACATCAGTACAGTTTCAAGTCCTCACAGGCGTCGTTGCCCTCCCTGACATGGCCATCAGGTTAGTGCAGTGGTCAGAGTACATAGTCCTCTTCGGGAGAGCTGCTTTTGGCAAGCTCGGGCACATTAAGGTATTTCTTCTGACTCTACAATATGTAGACCAGCGTCTTCAACTGAGTAATGATGGCAGAGAAAAGGGTGTAAGCGCAGTCTTACTAGTGAGCATGATTAGTTCATTAGTTCTGTTTTGTGTGCCCGCTATGATCCTGTACAACGACCTGTCACGACACATTTGTGTGTTGACGTCAGTTTTAAATGTGTTTTACCCATTATTTTGTACACTCGTTGCTCCACTTTTTCCAGTCTTGGTGCTAGAGCTTCTACGGCGGTACAGAGAGCTGAACAGACAAATCGTCTTGGCAGTTTGACGAGATATTGGAACGGCAGGACTTGCAGATGAATACCTCATAGAGGTCCTTACTGGTGAACCTCAGCTGTCTCAGAGGCCACGAGACACAAACGTCAACGACCTCCGCGCAGCGTACGCTGTTCTCCACCGTGCGGCAGAGGCGCTCCAGCAACAGTATGGGCCCGCCGTGGCAATAATGGTGGCCAGTGCTTTCTTAGGCCTCATCTGCAGTTCCTATGAAATAGTTCTGATGTTGGTGATGGAAGACGTCGAGAGGACCTCCGGTGTCCTGAGTCATTCCCTGCTCGGCTCTTCCCTGTGGCTGGCCTACCACGGAGTGAAGCTGGTGGCGGTGTCCATGTGCTGCGCCGCCGCGTGCGACGAGGAACGCCGGACGGGAGTCCTGCTGCACAGGGCGGCAACGGCGTCCGCTCTGTGTGGGACGCCGCTACCAGAAGCAGAGGCCTTCCTGCGTGAAATGCGGAGGGGGCCGCCTCTGAGCTTCACAGCCGGCGGCTTCTTCCACACCCGCAGGAATTTGGTCATCTCCGCCTTGGCAACCGTCAATACCCACATTGTTATTCTGACTCAGTTTTTCATCAAATACTAACACGCAAAACGTTGAGCCATCGTTGGAAATTGTTGGCATTTGCAAGAAGAAAGTCCGCACGAAAGTGTGGGCGTCTGAGCCACATACACTTCCGACACGGAGAAAATTTCTCCTAATACTCTAAAACACATGTCAGTTGGAGAGATTTTATTTCTTGCCGTACATCAGTCGATGACCTTAATATCTATTAAAAGATCAGATGTTTGCCTGCAGAGAACTGTTATGCAAAAACTCAGCTTTACCCTAGAACAATAAAGGGTGTTAAACGGTACAGTGCTACTAAATCATCTGAAATTTTACTATTCCAAATATTATTTACAGGACTTACTAATTTATGGGCTAATTACAATTATTAGTTCTCCAATGGTATTTTACAGATAAAATGAGTACAAAATATCTATCCTTACAATGACGCCGACCGAGGTGGCCGAGCGGTTTTAGGCGCTACAGTCTGGAACCGCGCGACCACTACGGTCGCAGTTTCGAATCCTACCTCGGGCATGGATGTGTGTGATGTCCTTAGGTTAGTTAGGTTTAAGTAGTTCTAAGTTCTGGGGGACTGATGAGCTCAGAAGTTAAGTCCCGTAGTGCTCAGAGCCATGTGAACCATTTGAACCTTACAATGACAATTTTACTGCTCAGAATGTTATTGGAAAAAGAAGTCATGATTTATGTGATGCAGTTGGTACAAGTTATTAATCACTTAATATGTTAGTGTCAAAATTACACTCAACACCATCCATTTTGCGATGATTTCGGTAGCAGAAGACGGGTTTACCACTGAAGAGGCCCAGTCTGTTATAAACTAACACTCTTCTGAAGGCATGTTTGTTGTTTACGTTAGATATTGTAAGGTCAAGAAATTGATGCCTTTATCTACTTGATGTTCAAAAAGTAACAAAATTTATAAACAAGAAGATGGTCTTGCAATGCCAGTAGTTTGGCAGGAATACTTGCAGATAGTTACATTAACCACGTGGAAAATAATTTTTTCAGATCCGATAATTCACTTGAAAACAAAATAATATACTACAAAAGATATGTGGATGATACTATTATTTTGTACAATGGTACAATTGAGAAGATTGAGAAACTAGCTAAAGGCCTCAGCGGCATGCACAACAACATCAACTTCTCTGTAGAACTTCAAGTAGATAAAGGCATTAATTTTCTTGACCTTACAATATCTAATGTAAACAACGAACATGCCTTCCAAATTTACAGAAATCCCACAACTAGTGACGTTGTCATTAACAACTCCTCATGTGATCCAGTACAACACAAAATGGCATTCTTCAGACCCACACTTAATTGTATACATAAAATCCCACTCAGTCCCCATGATTAACAAAAGGAAATTAACATTATCAAAGAAATTGCATGTAGAAAAGGATACAACCCAGATGTAATTCACAAACTTAACAACAAAATCAAAAAGAAACAATGCATATCTACTAAATAAGATTCACAAGAAGGAAAAATCACATTCGCTCGCATACCCTTCAAAGGTAAAATTTCATACCAAATTGCTGACCTCTTTCAGAAAACAGGTATTCAAATTTCTTCAAATATATTTCAGCACTAACAGCAATCTACAGCAGCACATCATCCACAACAGTAAGACAAGTAACCAATGCCACCACAAATCAGGTATTTCCAAACTTTTATGATACAATTTCCCACAGTTCTACAGAGGCCTAACTGCAAAGAATTTCAGCATAAGATACTGTGGGCATATGAATGCCTTCAGGCTAAATAACTTTGATAAATCCACCTTTGCAATGCATCTAAAAGACCGTGATCACGCAGCCACAGCCATTACAGACAACCTTCAAAGAAGAAAGGAAAGAAAATGAATCTGCTCGAGGAGCTAGAAATTTATATCCACAGCTCTAACTCACCAGGCTTTATTCTCAACGAACAAGTCGAGCTTGCAAACAAATCTAATCTCCACATATTTCATGAAATATTCAAAACCAAAAACTAATTATCCTCTGATATAATAACAAAGTAATATTCTATGGAAATTTGACGTAGCAGTCATACAACAGCCCAAGTGTCATCGTAATTCGTAAAAGTCATATTGTAAACAGAAGCTATAACTGTCATTGTATAATTTGTAATAGCTTTCAAAATTTCATGTGTTTAACATCATTGTACTTCCTAGATCTAAGTTCTCTGACGACAGTGTCGCTCAAAACAGTTCTAGAAGTCACTTTTTAATTTGTAATAGCTGTTAGTAATTTCATATATATAACATCATTGTACTTCCAAGATCTAAGTACTCTGACAAAAATTTGGATCAAAACATTTCATAATGTGTATCAGAAAACCTCGCAGTCTACAATAGCTTTTTAAGTTTCTATATGTGCAACACCGTTGCACTTCCTGTGGCTAAGTTCTTTGACCATAACCTGCATGTTTCTGTATGAGCAACATCTTTACACCTGCTACGTCTAAGGTCTTTGACCATAGACCACATGTTTGTATGTAAACACAGTGTATTTCACCAGTGCATATCGTAATAGTGAAATATGCAGCTAAACTTTATAAACCTGAAATATGGACGTGAAAATGATAAGTGTGCAACTAAGTGGAAAAACTGTCACCACAGTGTAACTATAATAATGATCCTTCATCTTTATGTAAGTACAGTTGTATTTTCGACAAATGCTGCGTTGCCACTTACAGTTGTCCCACTTGTACCTGTTTAGCTACTAGCAAATAGTTTTTTTGTATTTATACGGTGATCTCCAGCGAAATAAACATGTACATGAATGTATAAACACCTGAGGATGGGCGCAACCGCAAAATAGTCGTGTGACAAATAACATTTTATTGTGACTCGTAACAGAAATTTTTCTACACCCTGTAAAGGAACAGTCACATAGTTCAGCAGCATGCACTATGGATAATATTCAAGTATGACTACTATTACAAAACAGACACACCATTATTAAACATTCGTAATATTTATGACAAGAGCACTGGCGTCAACAATCAGTTGGAGTCAGGCAATAAATAATTCAACCATTCTTAACAACAATGTTTGCCATAAGTTTCTGAAGAGAATGTATCGCTCATGTGTCCAGATTGGCAGGAACCGCGAATATTTACCAAATGAAATCGTAAAATGCAGCAGTTTAGGATTAATTACGTTTTCTGACTTCTTTGTTACAAACAAACATTTTAATATTAACTTAAAGGTATTGAATCTAAACAGAAATCACATACTTCGTAAATGTAAGCATCTCACTGTACAATAAACATTATTTGAATATTAAAACAAGCAAGTCCTCTCGGAAACAAAAGTCTTTTATGCAGTTTTTATGTGTAGGCCTATAAGTGTTTGACTTAACAATCTGAAGTTTTCCATGCATATTTCTAACTTGTAGAATTCTCGCGTTTCCAATTGGGACACAACTTAAGTTTTTCACGATATTTCGACAATGACACTTGTTGCCATCTGCAAGATGTGTCTGATTAATCTTTTCTATGATAAACAACAAATGCACATCTTCAATAATACAGAATTTGTAAAATTGGATAATATATTTGTTAGTTATTCACAGTTTGTGACTTCAATTTATGCTGAGCAAATTCAATCAGATTACTTTTTTCTTAAATATGTACATGATTTCTGGTATCTACACTGGACTGAATACGAGATATGTACGAAACACAAACTATGTGGAAAACGTTACTTAATTTACACGTAATAGTGAACTTTGTAACACGTTTGATGAGACATTGTAAAGATTTGTCGGTATCTTTCAGTATTGTTCTCTAGACATATTTTGTGTTTTACACGACTCTGTTTCATAAATATTAAACTCTTGGATTAAAGACTATTACATACAACAAGGAGTTTATGTCATATGAAGCAAAAGGATTACCGGCATTTTTATTACGTTTTTGGGGTTGTTTTCGATGTATGTGGTTTATGAAGTGCCAACAATATTGTTTGTTATCACAGTGTTGAGTGGTACTTAAGTAAATAAATTAGTGAAATCAAAGTGAACTAGAAATTAGAATATAAATGGAAAACTTGGTTTAGTTTGGAGAGTTACATGCTGGCACACAGCGGGCACAACAGCAGAGCAGAAGAGACAATGACCGTGAATTCAGCAAGTTCCACATAAGCGGGCACTGTCGATTCAGCCGTCAGGGCATCGCCCGACCGGCTCACGTGTTACTCAGTTGTCGCATGTGAGCAAAGGCCCTCGCCTACATTCCAAGAGCCAATGACCGACGTTAAGAAGATTCTTCGAGAAGCTTTTCAACGTGACGGAAGAGGCAATGACCGGCTCACGTGTTTCTCAGTCGTCACATGCGATCAGAGGCCCCTGCCTACATTCCAAGAGCCAATGACCGAGGTCAAGAAGATTCTTTGGGAAGCTTTCCAACATGACAGAAGAGGCAATGGCCGTGAAGTCGTTCACCTCCAGTGAACTGAAGTGAATAAATACGCGAGACGCGGTGGGCCCGACGGATGAAGACGGGGACGAAGATGAAGACGGAGATGGGGACGTAGACGGAGACGAGAGACGAAGGAAGAAAAGAAGAGTAACAGTAGTTTTCAGTCAGTTTCGGTGCTGAAGACCGTCATGCAAGAAGAGACTGCATCATGCACAGACGCACCAAGTCCGCCGCTGTAATGGAATAGCAAGCAGCAGCCGCGGCGCCAGAAGACAGAAGTTAAAAGGTATTTGAAGTCTGATTTTTACGTACCCGGGTGACTCGTGAGGACGGGAAGGAGACGGCCTCACCTCAGCAGTCACCTGTGAGCTGGGATGAAGACCTGACAGCCGAAGACTGGCAAGCGGGAGTCCGTGGTTCGAGTTCGGGACACTGGCCTTGCCCCACCGCGCCGCTCCGCTGGTCGACGCACAACACACGCGGCCGCTTAGAGAAGAGAAACACTGGGACGCCACATCCAAGGTATCACCATCCGATGCACGACTTCGCTCGCAATAATTAAACGGGCCACCTCGCGCTGCGCGTCTCCAGTCAATTGGGCGAGACGGCGACACGAGATACACACCGCTACGCGTAATCAGACGCCTCCACCGCCGCCGCCGCCGCCGCCGCCGCCGCTGCCGCAGCAGAAGACTTCACAAACGACACAGCTGCCGCTCTCCGAACCAGAACATCCCGTAAGATACAGTTGTACAAATCTTCAATAAAAGTTATCTTATGTAAAAATGATGTTTCATTCGACCTCATACCCGAGCCAAGGAAGAACCCACCCTGCCCACATGTTGTTAAGAGAGAAAAGATAATTTATTTAATATTTTCACCCTGACAGAATGCTTTAGAATGCTCATCCTGACAATTGACAGCATCAAAAGAGAAAACCCAGTTACATTGAGTGACAGAAGTGTCACATTTAGTAACACAACTGTTACATTTGGGGCCGGCCGAAGTGGCCGTGCGGTTAAAGGCGCTGCAGTCTGGAACCGCAAGACCGCTACGGTCGCAGGTTCGAATCCTGCCTCGGGCATGGATGTTTGTGATGTCCTTAGGTTAGTTAGGTTTAACTAGTTCTAAGTTCTAGGGGACTAATGACCTCAGCAGTTGAGTCCCATAGTGCTCAGAGCCATTTGAACCATTTTGTTACATTTGGTGTCAGAGAAAAAACCCTTGGCTCAATATGAGGTGTGAATGACAGTCACTAAAGGTCCACAGTTAGTATTGTTTAATGTGTGAAAGAATAGGGGTTTGCATATCAGTCGTAATATTTTCTTTATTTCCGATTTTGTTCTCTCTCATAATTTTAAGAGTTTGTCGAAAATATTTAAACATCCTTTTCATTCAGTGTGGTAAGATTGTGTAACTAACAGTTTGTAAAATGATGACACGAAATCGTACAAAGTCAGAGTCAGCACCACAAGCTGTTTCTACTGATGAAGCTATTCAGAGCCTAGTTAATCAAATAGCACATCTTAAAAATGATAATAATGCATTATTTAAGCAGTTGTGTGAGGTTAGGCAAACCAGTTCAATCCGTCCCACCCTAGATTCCTCAGCAGCAGCCTTAGTAACTCCTTTTTCAGGTAAAACTGGCGAGGACACAACAGCCTTGATGATTTAGTAGCAGCTGCAAAGTTAGGATCATGGTCAGATGAACACCTCTTACAAATGACAAAGTTAAGATTGACAGGAGAGGCTAAAGCACACGTCTTATACCATGAAGAAATACGGAATGCTCCAACATTTGAGGAATTGAAGAAAGGATTGCTTAAACGTTTTCAAAAACAGAACAGCTGTAGATTTTATAGGGAACAGTTAAACACTATCACTCAGAGGCAAAACGAGTCGTTAGAAAGCTTTGTAGATAGGATTAGAAAAGTTAATATTAACACCTATCAGTTGACAACTAGTGATGAAGAAAATAACGTTATTTTACAAGAGGCAGAAGATAGAGCTCTGGATACATTTCTACGTGGGTTACCTCCTGAAACGTCCCGTCGTGTCAGGGCAGAGTTTCCTAAAAATTTAGCAGAAGCTGTATCTGTGGCGACAGCTTTTGAAGAAATTGACATTGCCACCAGATACAAGGAGAAGCGAAATATATTTTCAGCAGGAGTACCGTGTTTTAGGTGCGATCGACAGGGACATATAGCAAAAAACTGCAGACAACCTCAATGCACTAATTGTCAAAGAATAGGTCACACATTCAAGGAATGCAGGTCTAAGAAAGTTTTTGGAAATAGAAATCAGTTAAACTCAAACGGGAATGTCGGAGCCGCCGCCAGGCGTTCCCAATAAAATTTCATGCCATTAAGGCGAATGTGAAGGCGGAATGCTGGTTATCTGCTGCCATACAGGATAAAGAGGCAAGGATACTGGTGGATACAGGCGCAAACGTATCAATAGTAAGTAATAAATGTATTGGAGAAAAGAAATATGACTCTCCAAGGTATAGATTGAGTGGAGTAGGAGGAGGTACAGTTAAGTCATTAGGATGTACATCATTGATTTTCTATATTCACGGTGTACAATTTCAGGAAGATGTAGAAGTGGTAACAAAGGTAACTGACGGGTACGACGCGATCCTAGAGTTGGATTTCCTGAATAAACATCACGCTAAAATCGACCTCAGACAGCAAACTGTAGAACTTAGCGGAATAGTGTTTCAGCTAGGTGACACCGCTGCAAAGGGCCCTCTGCCGCAAGATTTCCCTAACCGGAAGGCGAAATCAACTATATTGCGTGCAACGTCCTTGAAGGTTGATTCGCGGGATCAGATACCATCTGGCTCAGGAAAACTTCTCTGGATGACCGTTGACCACGAAGTACCTACAGATACAGTGTGTCTAATAGAGCCTTTAGAGGAAAATGAGGAATTAGATGTATCACATTGTTTTGTACGTGGGAGTGTTGTACGGGTTCAAGACGTTGAGGGAGAAAGAAAAGTACCGGTACATATTGACAATTTCGGACTGGAGGACAAAGAGTTGCATAAGGGAATATTAGTGGCTACAGTCAGTACTTTTGAAGAAGAAGATTTCATTTGGTCAGATATTACTGATGGTCAGAAACCAGACGCCTATAAAACCGCATTGCGCCAGAAGATTGAGCATTTGAAAGGAAAGGATAGAGACACGATAGAAGCAGTTTTAGTTGAGTTCTAAGATTTATTTAATGCAGTAGGTCCATTGCCAGCAACAGACATCACACAGAATAGGATCCCAACAGGAAATAGCCCCCCAGTTTATAGGAAGCCTTATAGAGTTCCGCATGACTTACAGCCAGTACTGGATGAATTTTTTGAACAGCATCTAAAAGATGGAATTATAGAATATTCTGATTCGCCTTATAATTCAAATATTTTAAATATTCCAAAGAAGTCTCCCGACGGTACGAAACGATATAGATTTTGTTGTGACTACAGACACCTTAACAAACAAACTATCTCAGATGTTTATCCTCTTCCAAACATTACAGATATCATTGACAGTTTGGGTAACAGTAAATACTTTTCAACAATCGATCTACGTAGTGGATATCATCAATTGGAAGTTGCTCCTGAAGATAGGCATAAAACAGCATTTTCTACCCCTGGAGGCCACTGGCAATTTAAAAGAATGCCTTTCGGTGCACCAGCAACTTTTCAAAGACTACTCGATGGAGTATTGCGAGGACTCAAAACTCAGCAATGTTGTGTATATCTAGACGATATTATTGTATTCTCCAGAGACATTAATGAACATGCTGTGCGTCTGTGTAATGTTTTTCAGAGACTTAGAAAAGCTAAATTAACATTAAATATGGAAAAATGTAGTTTTGCATTGACAGAGGTTACATACCTAGGGCATGTCATTAGTGAAAAAGGAATTAAAACAGATCCTCGATTAATTTCGGCAGTTAAGGACTTCCCAACACCACAACGCGTTAAGGAAGTACAAAGTTTCATTGGTCTCGCATCGTATTACCGAAAATATGTTCAAAATTTTGCTGAAATTGCCCGACCCTTAACCCAATTATTGAAAAAGGGTGCAAAATTTCATTGGTCTGAAGATTGTGAATCAGCATTTCAAACCCTTAAAGATAAGTTAACACACAGTCCAGTATTAGCCTACCCAGATTATAACAAAGAATTTATTTTATCCTGTGACGCAAGTGGTCATTCAGTAGGAGTTGTTTTGAGTCAGAATATTAATGGCGCGGAACATCCCATAGCCTACGCTTCGAGACGACTAACAACGGCAGAAAGAAATTATTCCACAACGGAGAAAGAATTGTTAAGTGTTATTTATGGTATCAAATACTTTAAATGCTACTTGTATGGTAGAAAATTCAAGGTTATTACAGACCACGCAGCTTTAAAATGGTTGCTTGGATTAAAGGATCCATCTAGTAGTCTTACCCGTTGGGCCCTACGTCTTTCCGAAATGGATTTCGAAGTTATCCATAAACCAGGCAAAAAACACACGAATGCAGATTGCCTAAGTCGGAAAATAGCACTTTTGGAAGCAACAGGCCGAGATACTGAGGACTGGAGAGAGGCACAAGATGAGGATACAGAATGTAAAAAATACGCAACTTAAAAACAATTTTGCTTTGAAGATGGTGTATTATGCCGTAAAACAAAACTTGGACCGCGAATTGTTGTTCCCCAACACCTTAGACAAGAAATAATGGCAGAGGCCCACGATCATATCCTTGCAGGACACGGTGGACAGCGGACAACCGAAAGACGAGTAGCAGAGCGATTTTGGTGGCAAACCAGAAAGCAGGATGTTGCGCAGTACGTTCGTAATTGCATTGCGTGCGCACAACGAGCTGAACTTTCTTGTTCAAAAATACCCTTACAGAGGCTCCCCGAGGCTTCATGTCCATTTCAAATCTGCGGAGTGGATCTCTACGGGCCATTTCATAAAACACCTGCTGGTAATAAGTATGTTCTTACAATTATCGATCACATTTGACGCTATCTAGCTATGGTGAGTCTCCCAGATCAGCAAGCAAATACAGTTGCCCAAGCCTTAGTTAACAACTGGATACTTAAATTTGGAGTACCTGAAGCTATTATCACAGATCAGGGATCTAATTTTATGTGTGAATTAATGAAACAGCCATGCCACTTATTAAAAATACGCAAATTACGCACAACTCCGTTACACCCTCAGTGCAACAGGCGCACAGAAACAGTTCATCGGACAATTGGCAAGATGCTTAGTTATTATATTAACGAACAACATTCTAATTGGGATACGTATTTACCAATAATCGTGTCGGTATACAACGCAAAAATGCATGAAGCAACTGGCATGTCACCTTATGAAGTGGTCTATGGGAAAAAAATGCCGTCCCCTTTTGATGTAATCAGGCAGAAAAACGGAAAAGTCGGAGAAACAGTAAGAGATTTCAGTCGAATGATGAAGGATGTATGGAAAAAGGTTCAAAAATCTAATACGAAGGCTTTGGAACGACAGGAAAGATTAGGTAATACTCAAGCTAAATATCCAAATTACAAAATCGGTCAGTGGGTTATGCTTTCAACTCCTTACATAGCGAAAGGGAAAACGAAGAAATTTGTAACAAATTACAGAGGTCCTTATCAAATTATTGAGATCACGTCACCAGTCAACGTTAAATTGCAACTGCCCACCTGAACTACCATTGTCCATGCAAGTCGTTTAAAACCTTTTAAGGGCGCTCCAGATGTAATTCCTTCAACAATAGTGTCTGCTTTTCCGAAGGGTGGAGGAAGTTCCCGAAGAGGAAGAAAAGTGGCCACGCCGGCACTAATACAGACGTGGCACCATACAATCTTCGACCAAGAGTGCGAATGTCCTAGTTGAATCTTAGTACATATGTAAATAATTAATAAATGATAATGGTTTATTTTTTAAGAAAAAAAAGTTGAACGTAGCAACAGGTAGATCTTGTAGTTAACAATGTATTTCCTCTTTTCTTTATTTTTGTTTTTACTAGCTTCGTAGGTCTATAACCATGTTTGCTTTTTTCAGAAAACGCCATGTAAGCATTTCCTACACAAAACCTATCCTACCTCAATGACTCCCTTGACAGTTCCCTTCTGAAGTCATAAACTCACAGCAAGGCAAAATTGATGCCAATGTTATGATGCAACATGTCTTCAAATTAAAAGGTGAACGCAAAACTAAAATTATAATGCTAGGAACGGGTATATCTGGAACCTTTGTGTTGGTGTTTCCGCTTTGTACAGTTTTCTTTTATTTAAGACGAAAAAATAAGCCAAATAATAATATACCACTTCATCAAATCCCTGTTAACTGGATACCACACTCTTAACTGGTGTACTTCAGCAGTTACTTTTGAGCATTAGTGTATTAATTTTGTTTATTGTACTTCATTCTTTACTAAACAGTCTCTTGTTAACATAAACAATACTGTAGAATAGATATTCTTGCATTGGTATAGGGTAGATTAAACAGCTATTGCTCTGTAATTTTCTAAGTGCAAAATCTATTTTTTGTTTATTCATTGTCATCAAGATTTGTTACACTTATTACAACCATTTATGTAATAACTATGTGATTCCTGAACGTACAGTGCTTTTGTAAAGTGATAAAGTATTTTCCACATACTTAATGTGAAGCGTGTGTAATCTTCTAAGTCGAGAGTTTTTAGTGCTTGTGCTTTTTCCATGTGAAGAGTGGAGGAATGTTGGGTGGTAAATTCGAGGGCGAATTTCTCCGAAGGGTGGAGGAATGTTGAGTGGTACTTAAGTAAATAAATTAGTGAAATCAAAGTGAACTAGAAATTAGAATATAAATGGAAAACTTGGTTTAGTTTGGAGAGTTACATACTGGCACACAGCGGGCACAACAGCAGAGCAGAAGAGACAATGATCATGAAGTCAGCAAGTTCCACATAAGCGGGCACTGTCGATTCAGCCGTCAGGGCATCGCCCGACTGGCTCACGTGTTTCTCAGTTGTCGCATGTGAGCAAAAGCCCTCGCCTACATTCCAAGAGCCAATGACCGACGTTAAGAAGATTCTTCGAGAAGCTTTTCAACGTGACGGAAGAGGCAATGACCGGCTCACGTGTTTCTCAGTCGTCACATGCGATCAGAGGCCCCCGCCTACATTCCAAGAGCCAATGACCGAGGTCAAGAAGATTCTTCGAGAAGCTTTTCAACGTGACAGAAGAGGCAATGGCCGTGAAGTCGTTCACATCCAGTGAACTGAAGTGAATAAATACACAAGACGCGGTGGGCCCGACAGATGAAGACGGGGACGAAGACGAAGACGGAGACAGGGACGAAGACGAAGACGAGAGACGAAGGAAGAAAAGAAGAGTAACAGTAGTTTTCAGTCAGTTTCGGTGCTGAAGACCGTCATGCAAGAAGAGACTGCATCATGCACAGACGCACCAAGTCCGCCGCTGTAATGGAATAGCAAGCAGCAGCCGCGGCGCCAGAAGACAGAAGTTAAAAGGTATTTGAAGTCTAATTTTTACGTACCCGGGTGACTCGTGAGGACGGGAAGGAGACGGCCTCACCTCAGCAGTCACCTGTGAGCTGGGATGAAGACCTGACAGCCGAAGACTGGCAAGCGGGAGTCCGTGGTTCGAGTTCGGGACACTGGCCTTGCCCCACCGCGCCGCTCCGCTGGTCGACGCACAACACACGCGGCCGCTTAGAGAAGAGAAACACTGGGACGCCACATCCAAGGTATCACCATCCAATGCACGACTTCTCTCGCAATAATTAAACGGGCCACCTCGCGCTGCGCGTCTCCAGTCAATTGGGCGAGACGGCGACACGAGATACACACCGCTACGCGTAATCAGACGCCTCCGCCGCCGCCGCCGCCGCCGCCGCTGCCGCAGCAGAAGACTTCACAAACGACACAGCTGCCGCTCTCCGAACCAGAACATCCCGTAAGATACAGTTGTACAAATCTTCAATAAAAGTTATCTTATGTAAAAATGATGTTTCATTCGACCTCATACCCGAGCCAAGGAAGAACCCACCCTGCCCACATGTTGTTAAGAGAGAAAAGATAATTTATTTAATATTTTCACCCTGACAGAATGCTTTAGAATGCTCATCCTGACAATTGACAGCATCAAAAGAGAAAACCCTGTTACATTGAGTGACAGAAGTGTCACATTTAGTAACACAACTGTTACAACAGGAAGCTAACGGAAAAAACTTATCATGAAGCAGGTTAATAATCAGTTAGTACATTATGCAGTGTGGCCAATATTATTGTTAATTTTCTCGACAGTAGTACTTCTCCTCCACTATGTCTTGTACTACATATCCCAATGATTTAAAACAAAAATCTGAAGTTATCTTCTCACTAACTGTATGTGCATCTGAATATAATAAAATACAGAAGAAACTTAAGAAATGGCTACTATTTAATTGATGATTTGCATTAACAGCATAATATTCTTTCCCAATCCAGTACCAATATATAACAGCTTCACACAGATGACATTTGAAGTTCTTAATACAAAGGGCTTTCAAAAAGTTTTGAACAGTCGTCTCTAATTTTTATATTTTTTGTAGGAGCACAATAAAAGTTTTTGTGAACATACTTAGAACATTTAGCTATACATTGAGCCTACTCAATATAGCCTCCTTCAGCTGTGACACATCTGGCCCAACGTTCTTTCCATGATGTAAATGAGCTTTGATAAAATTCTGGAAATGACTTTTACACCATCGCTTGACACAGGAAATGAGATCTTTCTCACAATCAAATGTTTCACCGTGCAGGTGGCCCAACGTTCTTTCCATGATGTAAATGAGCTTTGATAAAATTCTGCAAATGACTTTTACACCATCGCTTGACACAGGAAATAAGGTCTTCCCACAATCAAATGTTTCACCGTGCAGGTGGGCCTTCAGACAACCAAAGAGGTAAAAATGAGACGGAGCCAAATCCCGACTGTAGGGAGGATGAGGAACGATTTCCCAACCCATTTTCCTGATATTCTCCTGCGTCTTAAGGGCTGTATGTGCTTTGGCGTTGTCATGATGTAGTCTGTTGAGCTGACCCTGAAGCTTTGGTCTGTGGGTCTTGATGGCATGTTGCAGCACGTCTAATGACAAACAGTAATGGTCCTGGTTAATTGTGGAGCCAGGTTCCTAAAAGTCAAGGAAAATGACACCACACTGATCCCAGAAGGAGGAGGCCATCACCTTTCGGCCTGCTGTTTGTGAAAGTCTTGGTTTATTCTTCTGAGGGGAGCCCAGATGACACCACTCCGTGGACTGGGTTTTGCTCTTAGTTTCGGACGAAATCAACCACGTTACATCCTGGGTAATGACGCCAAAACACTGTTTCCACTATTCGGTAAAGGTCTTCATGTGACCCTTGCACACACTCTTCCTCATACTTTTCATTTCTCTTGTCAGTAATCTTGTCACCCAACATGCACAGATTTTTCTGTACCCTAGTGACTGTACCAGTGATACCACACTACCCAATGACAAACGAGGCATTTCAGAAAGCTGTCGTATCGTCACACATGTCATTTTGGTTAATTTGATCAATGGTCCCCTTATTCACATCATTCACTGCTGTCAGTGGTCTACTGCATCGTGGATTGTCCAGTAGAGAGAAATCACCTTCTATAAACCTCTGCAACCACCGCTAGATACTGCTGCGATCCACTGTGTCCTCCTCATAAACAGGGAGCAACTTCCTGTCAGTCGATGTGGCAGAGTCATCGCCGGCGTTGAAGAGGAACTCCATCACGACCGTTGTCACAAACCTGACGTCTACTTCACGGTCCACTATGGCTCACCTGTAAATAAAAGAAACTAATTTTATACACCAACGTATAGCTAAATGTTCCAAGAATGTTCACAAAAATTTCATTCTCCCCCTGTGAAAAATGAAACAATTAGAGACGACTGTGCATAAACTTTTTGAACGCCCTTTGTACGCAATTTATGAGACAGTGGTACACACATCACAGGGATTTCAGCAGATGGTGCAAGAAACTCTACTCCTCAGGTAGTGTGCTTCATAGATGAACACATTCACCCTCTCTTCATTACCTCCATTTCTATCATGTTCCACATCCTCTCCTCCCCTACTAGAGATGGTTCATTAATTGGAATTAATCAATTAATAGTAATTACTCTGGTAATTGGTTAGGGATATCCCAATATTTCTTTAATGACAATCAATTTTACATAATCGATTGTCCTTTCCATTAATTATGTCCTATCGAGAAAATTAAAGGACACAAATATTTCCAAGTAGATTGTAAATGTCTGAAAGAATCTGCAAGAGTAATACCAGCTCCTTTTTCAAGATTGCATAGCAGTGTCTGTTATCACTGGCATTTTAAATGATATTGTTCAGAAGAAACAAACACAGAAAGGAGCCAAAGTCGAAGAGTCACAATTACAGTTGCCGACTACTACAGTATACGGTTGGTGTAGCGTTTAGAGACAATAGTTTGATCACAGCAGCAGCAGAGGAGTTCTATCACAGTAATAGCAATTAACGAAGATTTAGTTTCTGAAGTTTGACTCTATTTACACCATTCTGTAGTCAACTGAACATCATCTCCTCTACAATACTGGAAAGACAATCAGGCAGCATATAATGTACTGCATAATGAGGCTCGTAAAAATCTAGCAATGGTCGCTTCATCTTTATTAATGAAAGACTGTTGTCTAAGGGAGGGGACATAGCAACAGCTTCCCATTCAAAATTCACTGTAAACATATCAAATAATTAGAGTTCCTCACTTCACTCCCTGAAACTTTTTGGTATTTGTAATCATATTCCCTACATTTCCTGTCTTAAAATCAACAATATTAATGTTCCTTACTAAGAAATCCTAAATAACCTTTAAATAAACTCGGAAAAATGTAATTTGTGTATTATACAGCTGAGCAACTATTGTAAGTGAGATCTCAGTGGACGTCCCCAGGATAAGACAAAAACTTAACAGGTAAGACGAAGGTGCAGGCTGAGTTTACAGAAAGCTCTTTGTTGCTTCACAATAGTTAATAATCGTTTATTTAACAAGATATACTTAAAACATCAATAACATACAAATCAACAGTAACTGATTTCAGGGTGACAAACCAGGAAGACCAAACGAAAAATAAATGTTTTCTTTTGTTTTTCAGGGCAACTAATGCTTCTTTGAAATAACATGTTAAAAATTCAAAAAAATACAACTCGAGGGCCCTTTGGGCACCCATAAAATTTGACCACTCTACAATTACGGAAAGAGCATTACCATAACAATAGGGGAACCACTCATTAGACAATAAACTTCAAACAAGGAAGTTAGCCCTTATTTAGAAAACTATTGCAAGTCCAGTATTACCATTAAAATAACATCAGGACACTTCTGGCGCTAACAATTTAGAAGCCAAAGGATAACCCCTCTTTTTTTTAAAAAAAAAATGTATGGATTCAGCATTTCACAAAACTGGAGGAGCTTTTTCTCTGAAAAGTACAATTTCGTAGCCCAGATAATAATTCCAACTGAGGTTCTATAAAATTGTCATGGGTAGCAAAATAAAAATGACAGACCATGATCTGAGTGATATTTAACAGATTCAAGATAGACATAAGATTATTTTTAGTAGTGATGCCATATGCATCCCAAGCTGAGACTTTCAGAATATTTAGATGAAAACAGTACCTTTCACATACATATTTATGAGAATTTTAAATGTATAGCCCTTCCAAAATTCAGTAATTTCAAGAACGATGTTTTTATATAGAATATATATTCATTAGAACACAAGTTGTGAACAAATCAATATTGTTCCACAAGGCAAAAATTGGATTTCTTATTTTACATTTTTGGGCACTTATTACTCAGTAATGTTTCATGGGAAAAATGTGAAGAAAATAGTTTTTTGCTAGTATTTATTAATACTACATTCATGCTTAATTTCAAATAAATCTAAGAGGGTCAGGTTGTAGCACTTGTTGGTATGACATGGAATAGTCATGATTATAAAACAATAATCTCCAAACGAATTAATGTGTAAAGCTAAACCTATTGTGCCAGTCAGAATGCTTTATGTGTGGCTCGAAAAGAATGAGTTTTCATCTTCATACTAAAACTAAGAAAAAATTTGGCGGAGTATCAGTAAGATGGGTAACCTTAGATGGGCAACCTTACAGTCCTTTCAAAAAAGCTCTTTAATGGGTTGAGTTTAATATCAAGATATTTACAGAGGTGTCATTTTGTGTAATATCTCTGTGCTCTAAGACATGTGTCAATTGTGGATCACCAAACATCACACTTATTACCACTTGTCCTTCCAACACTCACACTAATGTGTAATATGTTTAAGAAGTCATGGGTCTTTTGTTGGTGATTATGAAATATGAATTAGTTCATAAAATAGTTCTGCAGCTTTGCTTCGGAGCATACTCCTCACTGCACAGGACAAAAGAGAAATTAATGTAAAAATACTGGGTTTCTTGGAATGCTTTAGGCCTACACGACATGTAAATGTATAGTATGAGTGTAATAAAGTAATAAGCAAACTGCTGATGGGATTAAATGTAAAAACAAGGGTTATGAACTTAATTAGTAAAGGCGACTTGTTGTAAGTTATTAAAAAAGTCAAACAAATTACTGAAATGTCATGTCACAAGCGAGAAAGAAAAAATATGTTATTTCATTTTCAAGAATCTGTTGTCACTATAGGAACTGTTGAACATTGGAACATTTCGTTTTCAGCATTTAGTGGTTTACTCTCATAGCGATATGTTACACATTGACTGAATTTGAGACACGAAATAGAGTATAAATATGAGACATATTGTCACATATGCCACTGTAAGCACTGGGAATCTACGTACAAGTGAATGAGTTTTACAGTTGCTTTTGTTTTGACTGCTTTGGTCAAGAGTAAATAAATATTGCAAAATTCTTTCACTAAATCAGATTAATTAAAACATATAAGAATACAAGAAAAGTTAAATTAGGACATAAAATAAATTAATATTTGGTTAAAATGTCCATGATATTCCAACTTCTCAAGTTTGGTTTGTCTAGGTACGTCACATCAGGCCAGCTTTGAAATATGCTTTCAGAACATGGAAGACTAATTCTCTTAGACCTGCTGCCGCTGATTACAGTATGTCGAGCATTGACGGTAAAGGCTACATTCTATATGCTATATGTGGTGCAGGCGAATAGTAATACTGGTGCTTGACGTATCTGAGGTCCATGGAATAAATCTGTAAGAAATTCCGATTTTTAAATCAAAGGTACCCAGAATGGAAAGACTGCTTGCCATTTACAGTAGACCTACTTAGTTCCCTTCCAGTAGTTCATCACCAAAATGATATTTTATCTGTTCCAAAAACCCATGCCAAAAGCATCACTAGATCTATCTCATGCTGATGAGATATATTGTGACTTAATCTTGACAACGGCAACTTTTGTTATAATACATAAAACTTCCATTTTCTTCGGCAAACAAGTTTAACATACGCATATGTTTACTTTTTCCACTCTTCATTTTATTTAGAATATTACTCACGTTAGAGTAGAAGTTTTGTCTTCTGTTCCTATATGTGATGGGTACTCTTGGGTTGGAAGTCCTTACAACCTTTGCTTTCCAGTAATTTTATTTCGCTGGCAGGCTTACCCCAATTTTTCGAGTGTTTATTACCGCTCATCTCCTACATTTTCCTTTGACAATCACCATACTTGAGTGCCATATTCTAACAGGTTAACACAGAAATCCATTATGATGGATGCCAGGCAGGTTGAAACCTCCATCTCTTCCAGAACAGTGAACTGTCACACCAGTTCCCAAAGAGACGAAGAGCTTTCAATAAGTAAAGCAACATATTTTTTTCTCACATAATGTTGGTTTCATTCAGGATTCCAATACACCATATTATTCCCGACTTTCCTGGGAAGGCCTATATGCCAGCATGGTAGCACTCTTATGGTCGACGTCGGAGCCAAAGTCTTGCTGCACCAGTAACCACTTCCACATACTGCTTCCTGCGGAGTGATCCTTCTTTGGGCCAAATAGATGGAAGTCGGAAGGTGCGAGCACGGGCTCTAGTGTGGATGAGGAAAAACAGGCCCATGAAGATCTGTGAGCTGCTCTCGGGTGCTCAAGCATTTGTGACACCTTGCATTGTGGTGGAGACGGAAAAGTTCGTTCGGATTTTCGTGGCGACGAACCCGCTTAAGTCATTTCTTCAATCTTCTGAGCGTAGCACAATACACTTCAGAAATGATTGTTTCACCATGAAGGAGGACAAAAAATACTTGTACAGTGATGTGTTTCAGCGTGATCTGTCGATCGCGTCAAATGAGAGTGTCCGCACTTTTCAACATTGCTGCGGGTAAAAACGCGTGCGGTCGGTCGGCACGCGGGAGGCTGGACAGATTTGCACGAACTTATTGCTGTGACGACAGATTCCTCGCCCAACCACTCACTATGCTTTTGTTCACCGTCACATTTCCGTTGACATTCTGCAAAGCACCTATGAACATTTGCGATGCTCTGGTTTTCTGACAAAAGAAACCCAATGATAGCTCTGTGCTTGGAATGCACCGCCGTTTGAAGACTTGGTATAGCGCCGCCACCTATTGGAACTTCATGAAACTAGAGGCGCTGAAGCATGAATATTCCACGATGTCTCAGAACATATTTCGCATTGAGAAAAAAAGTGTTACATTTCTTACTGAACGGCAATCGTAGTAATTGCAGTGTGGCCTCTGCAACTATAAGGGGCGTCGAACGAATTAGTATGTCTTTCACAGCTGAGTACAGTGACGGAAATGGTAAGAGTTATACCATAAAGCACCAGTGGGATATTTACCAAACTTTGTGCAGATGATTGTCACATAAAATGTATTAAGTAATTAAATTTTAATTCTGTTTGTAGCTGATGTCAATCACAAATGTGAGTATTCGATGTACCATACGTGCGAACAGACTATGAATATTATCTTAATCAAATTATTGTCATACCTGGATGAATACTATGACATCTCAAACCCACTCAATGGGTGACACATGAGAAGTTCTATAAGGGTGGTCTCGAGGACAGCTACGTCCTATAATCTTTCAGCAGATCCTCTGCGGAGACATTAATATTGATCTGAGAGGCACAAACAGAAATGACACTCGTCACTGAACACCACAGAATGTGTCCGCCACGATAGCTGAGTGGTTTTGGACAAACTGTAGACTGCCGGCCGGCGTGGCCAAGCGGTTAAAGGCGCTACAGTCTGGAACCGCGTGACCGCTACGGTCGCAGGTTCCAATCCTGCCTCGGGCATGGATGTGTGTGATGTCCCTAAGTTAGTAAGGTTTAAGTAGTTCTAAGTTCTAGGGGACTGATGACCTTAGAAGTTAAGTCCCATAGTGCTCAGAGCCATTTGAACCAGCCAAACTGTAGACTCAGTACTCGATTTTGGACATACCTCAATGACCGTCATTATGTCGTTGCCCGTCACCCAAAATACAGACAATTTTTCTCGAACTTCCTTGGGAGTGCTTTCCACGACCCGCCTCGTTGCTGGAATGTGTTAAGCGAAGAGAGAAGAAGATTTCCTGTTTGAATCAATGAACATTTGTGAACAATTGAATGGAACACATCAATTTTGAGAAGAGGTGACTCAACATATTCGCAGCGGGGCGCAGAAGGCCTCTGATCAATTACACAACAAGAAAAAAAAAATTAGAAAAAGGAAAAAAAAGTGGTCAGCTTGACGGATTGCCGTTCTACGGGCCCGGGTTCGATTCCCAGCTGTGTCGGAAACTTGTCTCCGCTTAGGGACTGGGTGTTGTGTTGTCTTCATCATTATTTCTTCCCCATCAAGCGCGCAGGCCGCCCAGTGTGACGTCGAATGTAATAAGACCTGTACCAAGGCGCCCGGACCTGCCCCGCAAGGGGCCTACCAGCCAATGACGCCAAACGCTCGTTTCTATTTTACCACAGAATGTTATTCAATGTCAACATCGACCCTTGCTCTACATTGCGAGTTGGCATAGGGCTGCATTTGAAGCATTTGAAACATGACTCGAACAGATCGAACAATTCACGTTACAGTTCGGGAAATCTCGTGTTCAGTTCGATCTTCTGATCGGTCTGCGATCTAGTGACTTTGGCTCGGACTATCACAACGACCTGTCATAGTGTTTTTGTCCCATTACGGATATCAATAGTACAAATATCTGTGAAACAAGGACTGAAATGCATTCTAGGGTGCAGGTCATGCATAACAACTGCATCTAGTAACCAAATAAAAGATTGCCAACATGGTTCAGTCAAACTGTCGAAATACGTTCGTCCCGCGATCTACTGACTCAAAGATGGGTCTCACCACTGTGTTCCATTATCGCGGTAAAAATTACATTCAATTTTTACGATATATTTCGTTTGTTCGGTATGTGACATTTCATTTACATTTCCAGCTACATGGTGTAAGGGGTCCGTAAGCCCTTACTATAAGTTTTGCGACAGCACAGGTCGACACGACAAACAATCGATAGTGTGTGTTGGGTTGCGAGAGCGAGAGCGAGTGTTGAGATAGTAGTAGAGTGGGACCCAGGCTGCGGGCCGGGCCGTGGGGCGGCCGGTGGCCGTAATGCAAGGCCGTACCGACAAAGGGGGTGGCCATCGCCGCGGTTTAACCCCTTTTGTGTTAGAAATATACGGGAAAGTGAACAAGTACAATTACTAGTGTGATTCAGTGATATTTCAGTGCCGATATTTGTATTTTCGCGTCTACCGCGCCGGCATTATTTGGATTGCAGTGTTGGATTGCAGTGTTGGATACAGTGATTAAAATTTGCGTGTGACGATAATGAATAACAAGAGGACTGTGCTGAGATTAGCCGTTATTAATTCTGTACGACGAAGGCAGTGGCTGTCTCCTTACTTTGTGTTTTTGTGATGAATATAGGTTGTTGATTAATGAATCTGTGTTGTCGTTCTTCTTGCCACCAGACATTTTATTATTACAGCATTCGAGAAGGACAAAATGGAATGTAACAACTCCGTAGCAGTCCAATCCGATTGCCAGCCCCATTAGGTACATGGTCACATTAATTGATTCTATTTGGGCTGTTATCAGATCCCGATCGAGCGGGATAAGTCAGTAAGAATAAACCAGAGCGTTACACCCTTGGCTTACCGTGAAAGGACAAGTGCAATTTTCGGACGAATCGTAAAGAACAATAGGTAATTTTATCTTGCTTAACGCAAGGAAAATATCTTTTCAATGTTGAATCGGGACAGAACATAAACTTTAAAATCGCGACAAGAAACAGTGCATTTTTTTGAACAATACGAAGTAATAGCATCTTTCGGTTATGACTAAACTTTTTTTTCTTGCCATATTAGATGAAAATAATAGTATCAACAAACTGTGTTATAATGTGCAAATGCGTAAATCCGCGCGAAAAACTGTGAAAAGTGAACACCAAAGAAAGACACGTGTGAACATTAAAATAGCAAAACGGGCCAAGAATTCGTCACGAAAGCTTTTAAAGAAGTGTTTAGTGGTAATATTTTGACTGAAATTTCTCTTTGAATAGTGAAAATCGGACAGCTTCTTGTGGACCCATAAACTGTTATATGGACGACAATTCGTGTGGCGACGCAATTGTTGAGTGACATCACACAGACACGTGTAGCAGTTGCGCCAAAGAGTTTCAATCTGCGAGGTGATTTCACACGCCCGCCACAGCAAGCCGCGCGACTTTGAGACACCGAGCGCCGTCCCGACACCTAGCAGCTGAACTACAAACTACACCCGCCTGCAGCGCCACGGAGCGGCCGGCTAAGAACTACGACGTCCAACCACAGTCAGCAGCGCGACCTTCACGCGTTCCGGCGGCAGTACATCGCCACACCCACTTCAAACGTCAAAACATCGCGACTCGTGGTAACGTCGGTTGCTGACTGGAGACGACTGATTGACATAACATTAAATTGCAATGTGCCGTTTTCGCGGTAAATAAACGTTTGTAAACTGAATTGCGTGTAGGAAAAGTGCCCAACTGCAATAATTTCCGAAAAGTTTGCGAAACATTCTCTGAAATATAACATACTTATTTATGCATACTACGCTGTCTAAATGATAATTATACAGATATCCTTATTGTTTTTGGGGGATTTTATATGTATAGATTTTATGAATGGTATGATTTATCTTATTTGAAACATTTTACATAAACTGTGTAGGTGAAAATTAATATGTGAAGTGATTAAGTAGTTAAGGTGTAGGGAGCTAGCAACTCTTTTGCTGGTATACCAAGTGGCGACTGGTACACTCCCAGCTGGGTGAGACTTTATTTCTAATTTCAAGTGTCACTCCTCTACCATCTTTCTCTATCCTTAGGTTAAGAAAGTTAGTGTGTAGTAGTTAGAATAGGTAGTGGTTGTACAAATGATAGCTAGGAATCTTGTAGCAAATTTATAGTTCACTCATATATGGAGAAGTAGTTAAGGTGTAGGGAGCTAGCAACTCTTTTGCTGGTATACCAAGTGGCGACTGGTACACTCCCAGCTGGGTGAGACTTTATTTCTAATTTCAAGTGTCACTCCTCTACCATCTTCCTCTATCCTTAGGTTAAGAAAATTAGTGTAGTAGTTAGGATTGGTAGTGGTCATCCAAGTAATTCAGTCAGGAACCATGTAGTAAATTTGTAGTAGTTGCTGTTGATATAGAGTGTGAGATGTCAGAGAATCAATAACTTAAAAAAGCTCAGTTTACTGTGAGTAAATAACCAAAATTAATAATGCCAGAAGGAACAAAATGAGAACCATATCAGAAAGCGAATGTTTACATAATGTCGTGGTAAGCTAATTGGTTCAACAAGAATTTGGGTAATCTTATAGAGTTGTTTTATGAGGCATGAAAAGGTCAAACTGTTGTATGAAAATTGAAGTAATGTATCAGCTTGTAAGTAGATGAACGTATAAAGAAACAAGTACACAAGGAGATAGTTGTTCGGATAAATGATGTGAAATATGATGAATGGAGAGGCTAAGGAGCCTGAAGTAGTATTTTTATGTGGTTATTGCAGCGAATATGGAGAGTTGATGTAGGTTGAAGATGGTATGAGACGTTTGAAGCATTGAAGTATGTCATTTAGCACATGAGCAACATCTGTTTGCAAGTTATTTGTAGGTATACATGTTTATCTGAAGTATGCTGATAAAACAAAGTGTAACTAATGAATAATTAGTAATTCATGTATCCAATTAGCTATCAGAGTCAATTATGGTTATACGTAGGTCAAGCTTTAGAAGCAGGATTCTGGCACTGAGTAAGGAATGACAAATATCCATATAGTGGATTTGAATTAATGTGAATATAACAGGAAATATTGTACCTCTCATCTAAGCTTTCTTGATAACAATTCACATATGGCAGTAAGGTTTGGCAAAATGAAATGATCAGTAGTTTAAAATATTTCATTGGGTGACCACATTAGTTGTAGTGTTGCAAAATAATTATGTAAGACATGCTTAGCGGTACAATGTATCATTTAAATTTATGGAATCTGTAATGAATAAGTTGTGAATTTCTTCCTTAACTTTTATGTGTGTTGGCCAAGTGAGTTATAAATTAGAGTGATAGTAGTATGGACGGCACAAACCCCGCTGAAAGGACGGCATACCAAAGGGGTAGGTGGCATTCAATGTATAAATGTCATATTTTGTCTCAATTTCAATTTGCTTGTGTTAAAGATTTAAATAAGTTGCGATTTTTTCTTCTTTAACTTTTATATGCGTTGGGAAGGGAGTTATAAGTTAGTGTGGTAGTAGTATGGACGGCACAAACCCCGCTGAAAGGACGGCATACCAAAGGGGTAGCTGGCATTCAATGTATAAATGTCATATTTTGTCTCAATTTCAATTTGCTTGTGTTAAAGATTTAAATAAGTTGTGATTTTTTCTTCCTTAACTTTTATATGCGTTGTGAAGGGAGTTATGAGTTAGTGTGGTAGTAGTATGGACGGCACGAACCCCGCTGAAAGGACGGCATACCAAAGGGGTAGCTGGCATTCAACTAGTTTCTTTCCGTGTCTTTGCTATAGCAAGTTATAACAGATATGTAGTTAATGACTCGTACAAACCTTTGAAAGTGAAGAGTTTTTGGAAATTTTTGGTAAGATAAGTTAATAAAAAAAAGTATTTACCATGCTATGTTAAGTAAGTAGGATTGATGTTGTGTGTTATTTGGACAATGCCATATTTTTGAGATGTAATAACTTTTTGTAGAATATTATTGTAGAGGCAGCCCACTACCGGAGTCAAGGTTTTTCTTGGTGATTGTAATTTCATTACTTATTTGCACTGCGTGTTTTGTTCATATGTAGTGATGTCTAATTCCCCAGCCGATTCTTTTACGCCTGTGGCTTCAAAGAAGTTTTCGAGGGCGGGGATGTAAGGGGTCCGTAGGCCCTTACTATAAGTTTTGCGACAGCACAGGTCGACACGACAAACAATCGATAGTGTGTGTTGGGTTGCGAGAGCGAGAGCGAGTGTTGAGATAGTAGTAGAGTGGGACCCAGGCTGCGGGCCGGGCCGTGGGGCGGCCGGTGGCCGTAATGCAAGGCCGTGCCGACAAAGGGGGTGGCCATCGCCGCGGTTTAACCCCTTTTGTGTTAGAAATATACGGGAAAGTGAACAAGTACAATTACTAGTGTGATTCAGTGATATTTCAGTGCCGATATTTGTATTTTCGCGTCTACCGCGCCGGCATTGTTTGGATTGCAGTGTTGGATTGCAGTGTTGGATACAGTGATTAAAATTTGCGTGTGACGATAATGAATAACAAGAGGACTGTGCTGAGATTAGCCGTTATTAATTCTGTACGACGAAGGCAGTGGCTGTCTCCTTACTTTGTGTTTTTGTGATGAATATAGGTTGTTGATTAATGAATCTGTGTTGTCGTTCTTCTTGCCACCAGACATTTTATTATTACAGCATTCGAGAAGGACAAAATGGAATGTAACAACTCTGTAGCAGTCCAATCCGATTGCCAGCCCCATTAGGTACACGGTCACATTAATTGATATCTATTTGGGCTGCTATCAGATCCCGATCGAGTGGGATAAGTCAGTAAGAATAAACCGGAGTGTTACAATGGGCACTCAGCAGATCACACTTAAATGTCTGGTAGAGGGTTCATCGAACCACCTTCACAGTAATTCTCTATTAAGAACCTTCATGGCCCATCGAACGTAGGCCGGTGTGAGGTGGAGGTTACACCATTAAGTTAAGTAACGGTTTAGACTTTGTACATGTGTACTGTTTGTGTTTCCTTTTTTTTCGTTTATAAATGTATAGCTATGGTGTTCTTTCAATCATTGACAAAGGTCTTCATAGGCACTTGTGGGTTTTATTGTTCTGAAGAAGGTGTAGTTATCTACGCCGAAACCTAGGTTAACACTAGGTACTTTTTTCGCAATCGAGGTGGGTTTCTAGTTTTTTAATAAATTCTCTACTATATCATTCCCTAACAACGCGCTGAAAAAAAGACTACTTATATCTTTCCGTGAGGGTTCTGATTTCTCTTATTTTACTACGATGATTTTTCTCTCTATGTAGGTAGAAGTCAACAAAATATTTTCGCATTCGGAGGAGTAAGTTGATGACAGAAATTTCGTGGGAAGATGATAACGCAACGAGAGACGCCTTTGTTTTAATGATGTACACCGCAAGTCATGTATCACCCCCACGAGACTCTCTACCCTATTTCTCGATAGTACAAAACGTGCTGCCCCTCTTTGAATTTCTCGATGTACCCCATTAATTCTGTCTGGTAAGGATTCCACACCGCTAGGCAGTACTCCAAAAGAAGACGGACAAGCGTAGTGTAAGCAGTCTCTTTACTAGATCAGCTGCACCTTCTAAGTGTTCTGCCAATAAGACGCAGTCTTTGGTTCGCATTCCCTGCAACGCGTTCTGTGTGTTCTTATCAAATTAAATTGTCCGTAATTATAATTCCTAGGTACTTAGTTGAATTTACGGCCTTTACATTTGATTGATCTTTCGTGTAACCAAATATTAACGAATTAATTTCAGCATTCATGTCGACGACCTCACAGTTCTCATCATTTAGGATCAAATGCAAATTTTTACCTCATACAGATACATTTTATAAACAGTTTCGCAAATTTGTTTTGATCTTCTGATGACTTTAATAAACGATAAACGACAACAAAATCTGCAAAATCCCTAAGACGGTTGCTAAGATTGTCTCCTAAAGCGTTTATATCCCAAAGAACAGCAGAGGGCCTATAACACTACCTTGGGGAACGTCAGAAATAAATAAATGTTTTACTCGATGATTTTAAGTCAGTTACTACAAAGTGTGACCTCTCACGCAGGAAATCACTAATTCAGTTTGTAAGTAACGTGAATAAAAGGACGCTATGTGCAAGAAGCATGAAGCGCCCTTTGAATGTGTCCTGATAGCTGAAAGAGCCACGCGCACTTTGAATAAGAAAATGCTACTTGACACTGAAATCAATATAAAAGATTGGGTCGCCACCAACTCTAGCCACACGACAAAGAAGAGGTAGCACTGAGTCGGAAAATTACTTAATTTATTAATAAGAAAAACTCACAAAAGAACATTCATTGTAAAGTCATTGATAAAGAATGGGATGTAGTTATTAATATAATCCAGGCATTCTTCCCATGAATCAAATATTGAGTAAAGTAAAGAGGGCGTGAACACCATGCGTAAGTGCAGCCTGCAGCAAGATTCGCGAAAACACGATCTATTCCAGAGCATTTGTTTCAGATAAAAAAAGGGACACCAATCACTACACCAGTGCACATGGAAACGCTATAGGTGGGCCAACAAGGAAAACTACAAGGTAAATGGCGAAGGTAACGGCGACGTAACATCGGTACACAAGATAAGATTGAAGGCAAAATTATTTATTCCTTAAAACATTGATGTAGTGCATCTATAGACTGCTGTTGCATGCTAACTGTGTACAATTGCTTGTGAAATACAACAAGTTTCATAACAGACTCGCGTGCCCACTCGGTCCGCGGAGACAATTTCTATGGACCGTGGCCAAATTTTAATCACATGAGACAAAGAAAATTCACAAATACACAAAAATTACCAAGATCCGGAAAAGATTAGAAGCATACACACACAGTTGTAGGCACATAAACATTCACACTGAACCGAGGGCACTTCAACATATGCAACTCCTTTGTGCCGCGTTCCTCTCACGGATCAAAGTGAAGACTGCATTAGGAATCAAACTGAAAGTCTACAAAAGCCTTGCATTCCCTGCTGCAACCCAGCAAGTAAATCTTTATAAGACGAAATTCGAGACCAAAAGCTAAAAGCTCCCCTCTCTATGTGACAACGCGCCACGCGGTCAGTCCAACTCACCCTTCTTCGACTGGAGCACAGCTGTGTACGCTTCCCGCTACTCCAGCCTCTTCCACGCTCCGCGTGGACCGGAAAACCCCAGGATGCCATTTCCGCCACCAACCTAACGCAGGTGGATTTCTCACAAGTAGCGGAAACCTCTTTGCCGACTTGACCACTACGAGAGTTGGCAATGAAAGGTGGCTACAGGACCCTTTCATCACCCCAAACGTCCCGGAGAAGACTGTGCCGCGAATTTTCTCGTCATGCTAGGAGATTCGCCAACAGTCTTCGAAACAAACATACCCTAACGAGTAACAATTGTAACAGTAAACACCAGCACAAAGGAGTTGATTAATCTCTTATATCCAAGTGAGCTTTATCTGACCTTAGTCAATAATTGTGACCTCATGCGGTCCGCAAAGCAAACAGAACAAATTAAATTAAGCGTGATATACTACGCTAACATCATGTCATCTGACCTACTACGACCACAACCATGAGATATTATTTTAAAATTGCTTTAACCAGCTATCAAAAGTTAACATAGAGACATAGGTGAACAGGTACATAATATATATAAATATATAAACGAATACAATGATGCAAAATCATTATCACGAACCAAAGCAGTATCATCTGGTGCTGACCCATATAAAAACATGCAAGTGAAAGTGCAAAATACAATATTCACAACAAATACAGTGATACAAAATCATTAATGAACCCAATGGTATGACAGCTGGTAAATAATCACCTATGGAAATAAGACATGAGTACAAAAACACATCCAGAAATCAACTCGTTGACACGCTGTCATTTTTCAGTTTCGCCACATGGTTGTTTCACTGGGTATTCTCTTTAGGTGCTGGGGTGGGCGTCTCTTCTAAAGGCGACTTGGAGGATAAGCTACTAGGGGACCATAACACTGAACTGGGGAGTTCGCAGCGGCGTTGATTGTAACGTCCGTTGTAACCCAGGTTGTTCATCCTAGACAGCACACCGCGACGTTGCCTCGTGCCCGTTTCCACCCTCTGCGTCCATACTGTGGGATGGTTCGGCGTTGCAGATTTGCAGGACATCGCCACTTGTGGGCCCTGCCTCATCATCGAGAAGGCGGCTTGGCGGTCGTCGTCCGTGTGTTGTGGAGGAATGTGTTTTACCGACACACGCCCCCGTCTCCTGTCGTGTCAATGGGGAGACACGCGCTCTTCTGCGTCGCAACGAGGTCGACGTAAACTCGTGCGGGTGTCGGGCTTGAGACCCCCTTATCACCTCTTTGCACCGTCTCAGCTGATGCGTCAGTGGTGGGACCCGCGTCCCTCCGGGCAGTGGACGTTACCTCACCGCAGCAGCCGTCTGGACTAGCGGCGCTCAGGGATCGGCGGCCTCGCCTGGTGTGCGTCATACTTTCCCTTTCGCTTGTCAGATGACTAGCGCATGGGGTGGAACGCCGGCCATCAGCTGGCGCTGCCGTGGTGACACGCCTGCGGGCTCCGGTGTGAGCCTGCGCCTGGGGCAAGACCAGCATCCCCTCCCCTCTGACGGGGAAACAGCTGTGACCGCTCGCCGCATCACTGCTTCGCCGTTGATACCAGGGTTCGGCAACGCCTGCCGGTGGACCAAGCCCTGTGCTTTCTGATGCGGAGGCTCCCTAGGCGGCCTTGCACCCACTTAAGAACTGCGCTCACAGGGATCGTTACAAAATATCATGCGTACAGATTACCACAAAATCATCGGAGTTTCTCACTCCTGATCAATACATGGAATAGTGCCCAAAATTAACTTGACAAAAAGGGCCTTCTTAACATTACCAATAAAAAAACAATGAAGAAAATTAAATAACCAATATTCAAACAAACAAAAAATCCTTTTTATAAAATATAGTTCCAGCATTACATCTGCTGTCAATCATTCAGGGTAGATCTTGTACAAGGTGTGGTCAGGATTTGGATAGGATTTGGCGCTGCTGCTAGCTACAGACACAAAACTCTACCTGCTCATAACTACGCTCTCACACACAATCTACACAGCTCGTACTAGTCACCATCACCATATAGCCCGACTACAATTCCCACATATAAACAAAATATTCCTTTCAACACCAATATCCATATCGTTGTTCATTGACTGCTCCTCCAAGGTTTGCAGAACATGTTTGCTGATCTGTGAAAAATTTCCGAGACTTCTTTTCTATGGACATTGCATAATAAAAGTTATGATTAATGAGACACAGAAGGTTCATTCAAGTCACATCTGGAATGGTAAATGTTTCAACATCTATTCATCAGACTAATGCAAAAGGTCAGTGGGCATAAAAATGAAAATAAAAATCATCCTATCCTATTAGCAAACACATAAACACTTCGTCCTATAAGTACATAAAAAAAATACTGTCAAAAGAAATCCATTGTCCAGGGCCATGAGTACCCAACTTACTGCTATCATAAGATACTCATAATGATTACACACTTACTCACCACATGTCCCCAGGGGTCCTCACCTACCGTCATGTTATTTTAGCTTGGAGGTAGTCGCATTGATTCTCTATTAAATATCAAGCTGCTTAAGTTTATAAGCTGTTTCCATATACATCTTCTGGGGTTTCACACCCTGGTGTCCTCAACCGTACCTAGTAGTATGTGACGGCAAGTTACACTTTCCAAATATCTTATAAGATGGCAACTCTGAAAATCAAACACTATTAATCTCCCTTCGTACACAAGTCCTTCACCTACAAGTCACCAAGTTGCTTCATTAACATCGCAGTACATTCGAAAAATCTCACTGAATCATGCTCACCTAAGGGGAATAAGAACACTAAAACTGTAATTTATCATCAAGAATTACCTTACGACCATTGACTCGCCACGCCAACACACCCGATACCTTTTTAGTTATCAAAGAACGAAAGCCATATTACTGTAATAGGAAACGCTTCATATGAGCCTCATAATCATTAACATTCAGATGTTTTGAAGCTGCACAATACTACTCCTTTCTGCTGACAAGAAGAAATAACTACACACATATTGGGGGACCCTTTACAATTCATAGAAAATATACACGTTAATTTTAATCACACCAGAGTGAATCAAAACATTGGAAAATACGCACTGTAATTTTACGAAACAGAAGCGACTGGGTTAACCGCAGACACACCAATACTGTGGCCCTCCCTCAACAAATCTTCCATAATAACGTCTTCCTTTATCAAATGCACATCAATATCTTCAATAGCACGGGTCCTCATTAAGTTGCGCCAACCGAGTCATCCAATAGTCATTGATCCCTTTGATTAGGGGCATTTGTCGGATTGTGCCACGGGTTTGCGGGACGAATTTCAACACCCACTGGCGGACCACCCGTACTGTTTACAGCACCCCTGTTGTTGCTTGTTCGATAATTATTCTGTGGTCGGTCACGACTACCGTTCCTAGGTCCGCTATAATTACTCCAATATCTCTGCTCATTACCATATCTTCTAAACTCCCGGGGGTGTCTTTGATTTACTCTCGGCGAATGATGACGATTGGCATCGTTCGTTCTGCCCGCGTTCCGTGAGGAGTCGCGACGCTGCCAACGCTCGCGCGCCCTGTAACTCTGAGGCGACCCGTTACGTCTGGAGTGCCACCTGTCTCTACGGCTGCGGCTTCGCTCGCGCGGCCGCTGCTCGTAGGCGCTCTGACCGTAATTCTGCGTGGTGCCATTCGCATCGCACTCAAGCTCTAAAAGGAAATTGCGAAACCCCTCTACGTCATCCTTACATCGCCCTGCAAGGATAACGTGCCGCAACTGCATTGGAAACTTTCCCAGGCAAATACGAATAATTTCCGCAGGTCCATAAGGATCGTCAAGATGTTCATTCGCCTGCAGTATGTGCTCGAACATCTGCACAGGGCTGGAGAATTCTGACCTGTTTAACTCTGGTAGCATAATGAGTCCGTGTTTTACACGACTTTGCGCTGTCACTGACCAATAGATCGACAGGAACTATTGTCGAAACTCCCCAACAGTGTAGCAATTGCGTGCAATTGACCTCATCCGCGCCGCTGGCTCACCTTCGAGGTAGCCGCACATATACTCTATCTTGTGCGCACTGGGCCACGTAGGAGGAAGGGAGAACTCGAACTGCTGTAACCAGGCCCGCGGGTGAATCCCCGTAGCCGAGTTACGGAAGACTTCAAACTTCCTAACCGTCAAAAAATGTTTAAAGTCAAATTCGTGAGTTTCCCTTGGCGAACGTTCCTGAGGGTATCCGCGCCGTTCCCACCTGGTACGAGATCCGTGATCATGACGATGATCAAATTCGCCATCGTTCCCGGAATCATCGTCGGAATAATGGCCCTTTCGTTCATTTCTTTCAGCTTCATGGGCCTTTAACCCTTTTAGGTGAAGTTCTAAACGGGCCATGCGCTCACATATTCCCTCGGTAATCCCTCTTTGTTGTATTTTTATTTCACACTGTCCACGCGGACATTTCGTTATCGACCGTATTTCGTCTGCATCCGCTGATGACGAGGTAATCGTTTCCCTATTATTGTCAGACTTACGCGCCACTGCGTATGAGATCCTGGCTATTTCTTCTCGCATCTCTCGGTGGGCCATGTCTTGTTTTGTTTGCGTAAGCCCTTGCTCTCGCTCGAGAGCTATTATTGCCTGGCTGAGGGTTTCTACCTGCGCGCTAAGGTGGACCGGGCACTTAGCCGCAGTGTCCTCTATTCGGGACACAAGAGCCGCGTGGTCACTCTGGCACTGTTCTGCTAACGCGCGGAGATCCCTGGCGGAATTTCGTCCTACTCGGGACTCAAGAGCCGCTTGTTCACTCTGGCATTGTTCTGCTAGTATACGTATATTCCCAGCGAACCTTTCTTCTTGCTCCATCACCTGCTTGCTAAGGACTTGGTGCCCCTCTTCAAAGGCGGAGATGCGTTGGTCAATGATCGCCAGTTTCTCCCCAACACCCTGTACTATTTCACTAGTCAATCTGTTATTCGTTTCCTCGATATGCCTCCTATTTTCCTCTGCTTGTTTTTTATTCACTTCCTCGATATGTCTCCTATTACTGTCTAGTAATTGTCGTAGCATAGCCTGTAATGAATTTGCATCTATCGAATGATTCGAAATCACTACGGCGGGCTCAGGATGAACAACACTTGTACTTGTGTTTTCCGCGTTTCGTTCCTGGTCGGACTCGACGTTTTGACCTCGTCCTTGTTCAGGGTTATTGTCTGGCAGGTTTTTCCGATCGTGCCTCCCTGAACAGCTACGCGTCTCCATCATAAGGATAGTTACTCCGTGCTCCAAAATACAACAAGAATAATGCCAAAGTCTCCTAGTGGACTCACGGTCCCCACAAAGCACCCAAGATTTACTATATGACACCGATACACGCCACAGGACAAGAGTCAACCCACACTTGTAACACAATTGAATACTAAATCACAATATCTATACAGTAATACATATACAAGATAAAACGTGTAAGAAAATGCACACCTATATCATAAATTCACGTAAATTCTGTATCACAGAAAGACAATAGACCAATTAGCACATCCAACCGAAAATAACTAATCCTCACTGCGCATCAGAAGATCTCTGGTTTACCGAAATCCGTGAGCAGGGTAAGCCATGTGTAAGTAGCGTGAATAAAAGGACGCTATGTGCAAGAAGCATGAAGCGCCCTTCGAATGTATCCTGATAGCTAAAAGAGCCACGAGCACTTTGAATAAGAAAATGCTACTTGACACTGAATTCAATATAAAAGATAGGGTCGCCACCAACTCTAGCCACACGACAAAGAAGAGGTAGCACTGAGTCGGAAAATTACTTAATTTATTAATAAGAAAGACTCACAAAAGAATATTCATTGTAAAGTCATTGATAAAGAATGGGATGTAGTTATTAATATAATCCAGGCATTCTTCCCATGAATCAAATATTGAGTAAAGTAAAGAGGGCGTGAACACCATGCGTAAGTGCAGCTTGCAGCAAGATTCGTGAAAACACGATCTATTCCAGAGCATTTGTTTCAGATAAAAAAAGGGACACCAATCACTACACCAGTGCACATGGAAACGCTATAGGTGGGCCAACAAGGAAAACTACAAGGTAAATGGCGAAGGTAACGGCGACGTAACATCGGTACACAAGATAAGATTGAAGGCAAAATTATTTATTCCTTAAAACATTGATGTAGTGCATCTATAGACTGCTGTTGCATGCTAACTGTGTACAATTGCTTGTGAAATACTACACGTTTCATAACAGACTCGCGTGCCCACTCGGTCCGCGGAGACAATTTCTATGGACCGTGGCCAAATTTTAATCACATGGGACAAAGAAAATTCACAAATACACAAAAATTACCAAGATCCGGAAAAGATTGGAAGCATACACACACAGTTGTAGGCACATAAACATTCACACTGAACCGAGGGCACTTCAACATATGCAACTCCTTTGTGCCGCGTTCCTCTCACGGATCAAAGTGAAGACTGCATTAGGAATCAAACTGAAAGTCTACAAAAGCCTTGCATTCCCTGCTGCAACCCAGCAAGTAAATCTTTATAAGACGAAATTCGAGACCAAAAGCTAAAAGCTCCCCTCTCTATGTGACAACGCGCCACGCGGTCAGTCCAACTCACCCTTCTTCGACTGGAGCACAGCTGTGTACGCTTCCCGTACCGGCGGCAGACTGCCTCCCGCTACTCCAGCGTCTTCCACGCTCCGCGTGGACCGGAAAACCCCCAGGATGCCATTTCCGCCACCAACCTAACGCAGGTGGATTTCTCACAAGTAGCGGAAATCTCTTTGCCGACTTGACCACTACGAGAGTTGGCAATGAAAGGTGGCTACAGGACCCTTTCAAGTTGCATAACTGAGACGATATTACATAAAACGCAATATGATTGCAGGCCACTAGTGACGCGCGATGTCAAAAGCATTCTAGAAGCCTAGTCCCTTGTAAAGAGCTAGTAGTGTTCGACAAGAACGATGTTTTCTAAATTCGTGTTGACTATGTGTCAGTAGACCGTTACCTTCTAGGTAATTCTTCATATTCGAACACAAAATATGTTTCAATATCCTGCTGCATATCGACGTCAATAATACGGGCCGCTAACTTATTTGATTGCTATTATTACACTTCTTGAACATTAGAGAGATATGTGCAACTATCCAGTCTTTGGGTGTGGGTCTTTCATTGAGCGAATGGCTGTAAATAATATTACGTATGTAGCTTTTGCTTCCGCATACTCTGAAAGAAACCTAATTGGCATACTGTCTGAATAGGAGGACTTTTTTTTATTAGCCGATTTAAGTTGCTTCGCTACTCTGAGAATGCCTACTTTTAAGTTACTGAAGTTGACAGATGTTCTGGATTCGAATTCTGGAATATTTTCTTTGTCTCCTTTCGTGAATGAATTTCGGGAGGCTGTGTTTACTAATTCTGCTTTGGCAGCACTGTCATCGATAGTATTTCAATTGGTATCGCGCGGAGGAGGCAATGATTGTGTGTGGCAGCTAGCGTATTTTAAATAAGACGGAATGTGTTTAGATTTTCCGCCAGGTTTCAAGACAAAGTTTCGTTGTGGACACTATTATAAGCATCTCGCATTGAAGTCCATCCTAAATTTCGAATTTATGTGAAAGAAAGCCAATCTTGGAGATTTTACTTTCGTTTAAATTTGACATGCTGTTTTCTTTGTTTCTACAACAGTGTTCTGTCGTGTGGGGGATCAGCTCCGTCGTTTGTTAGTTTATTAGGTGGAAACTCTCAACTGCTGTCGATGTTATTTCTTTGAATTCAAGCCACTCCTACTCTACACGTACATTCCTGATTAATTTTCTTGATTGTTTCATCGGAATGTTTCTATATAGTTTTCTAACCGATTAAAGTTTCTACCGTTTTTATCTGTTACTGTAATATATTGAAAGGAACAAATAAAATATTACTCTGGGTTCGGTAGAGAAATATTTTTGGAAGGCAATATTTTCGTCTTTGTGTCTTTACTTAAAACTCGGCATAAACGTTTATATATTCACACATATTCGAACTGTATGAGAACTCATATTGTAAATATTTTCAAACACAGCTGACGTTTGTGCAGAATTTAATGCTATTTCCTACAGTCTTTCTCGAAATCATCAAATTTTAAGCAGAGGTAAAGCTTATTGTTTAAGGTAGATGGAAGTTTCTTGCGTATCCCTTGCACTCGCACGGCGCGACTCAAATGCCTCGTGGTTGTTCGAACAACCACAACACTGTATCGAAAGCTGCGATGTTTCGGGAGATCTAGAACGAGCTCGAACGCGACTATCGTTTGCCTAGCTCTAGGTGAACAACCGGTTGCCTTTGGTCCGGATCCGGTCCGCGATCGCTTGCAATCCGGGCCGCGAAGGAATTTGTGGGAGAGAGAGCGAGGCGCTCCTGTCGTACGCCGCCGTGATGCATTTTCGGATATCCTCCATTCTGCAGTTCGCGTTATTCTAGCTGGGCTGCTGTGTATGACAGCCGATATACGCTAAGTTCAAGTGAATTAGACCTCAAAGTTTTAAAATAATCAAAGTAATAATGGCTTAATTTATTCAGTGTTGCACAAACAACACAGTCCTATGCGCTAGGAGCGCTTCTGTACGTCACGTGATGAGCAGGCCCGCGAGCTGAGCTAAGTATACGAATACGAGCCGCAGACCAGCAAAGGTTGCCCATCATTGCTCTTCATTGCATAGGTCTCTGTTTAATTTGGTGTGGCGTCAACGGTAATCGACGCTTAGCAACTCCAAATCTTAACCTAGCTTCAATAATGTAGCCGATTTTTCTTGATGAGGCTCTTCCTGTAACTTCTTCCCGGACTTGAGCTTTTGTCATATACCTACAATACTGGTCATTAAAATTGCTACACCAAGAAGAAATGCAGATGATAAACGGGTATTCATTGGACAAATATATTATACTAGAACTGATATGTGATTACATTTTCATGCAATTTGGGTGCATAGATCCAGAGAATTCAGTACCCAGAACAACCACCTCTGGCCGTAATAACGACCTTGATACGCCTGGTCAATGAGTCAAACAGAGCTTGGATGGCTTGTACAGGTACAGCTGCCCATGCAGCTTCAACACGATACCACAGTTCATCAAGAGTAGTAACTGGCGTATTGTAACGAGCCAGTTGCTCGGCCACCATTGACCAGACGTTTTGAATTGGTGAGAGATCTGGAGAATTTGCTGGCCAGGGCAGCAGTCGAACATTTTCTGTATCCAGAAAGGCCCGTACAGAATCTGAAACATGCGGTCGTGCATTATCCTGCTGAAATGTAGGGTTTCGCAGGGATCGAATGAAGGGTAGAGCCACGGGTCGTATCACATCTGAAATGTAACGTCCACTGTTCAAAGTGCCGTCAATGCGAACAAGAGGTGACCGAGACGTGTAACCAATGGCACTCCATACCATCACGCCGGGTGTTACGCCAGTATGGCGATGACGAATACAAGCTTCCAACGTGCGTTCACCGAGATGTCGCCAAACACGGATGCGACCATCATGATGCTGTAAACAGAACCTGGATTCATCCGAAAAAATGACGTTTTGCCATTCGTGCACCCAGGTTCGTCGATGAGTACACCGTCGCAGGCGCTCCTGTCTGTGATGTAGCGTCAAGGGTGAGCGCAGCCATGGTCTCCGAGCTGATAGTCCATGCTGCTGCAAACGTCGTCGAACTGTTCGTGCAGATGGTTTTTGTCTTGCAAACGTCTCCAGCTGTTGACTCAGCGATCGAGACGTGGCTGCACGATCCGTTACAGCCATGCGGATAAGATGCCTGTCATCTCGGCTGCTAGTGATACGAGGCCGTTGGGAACCAGCACGTGATTCCGTTTTACCCTCCTGAACCCACCGATTCCATATTCTGCTGACAGTCACTGGATCTCGACCAACGCGAGCAGCAATGTCGCGATACGATAAATCGCAATCGCGATAGGCAACAATCCGACCTTTATCGAAGTCGGAAACGTGGTGGTACGCATTTCTCCTCCTTACACGAGGCATCACAACAACGTTTCACCAGGCAACGCCGGTCAACTGCTATTTGTGTACGAGAAATCGGATGGAAACTTTCCTCACGTCAGAACGTTGCAGGTGTCGCCACCGGCGCCAACCTTGTGTGAATGCTCTGAAAAGCTAATCATTTGCATATCACAGCATTTTCTTCCTGTCGGTTAAATTTCGAGTCTGTAGCACGAGTGTGTAGCAATTTTAATAGCCAGTAGTGTATTTGTCAGAGGCAGTTGAACATTCCTTCGATTGTCTTGTTTTGTTCATGAAGGACCCATACCTACTCTTCTTGCCACGCTTTTACACCTTGTTATAGTCGTTGTATTATAGCTAATTGACTGTGTGATCTGTTTATATACGAGTAAAGTTCCAAGTGCTTCACCTTAATGATTCTAGTTTTCCCGGTGTCCGAAAGAAGGAGATAAGCTGCTCGAGGACGATCTCTGGGCATTCGAAGCTGACTGCAAAACGATTCTACTGCCGCCAACGTACAATTCGCATAAGGACCAAATCGTGGCTCGTACGGAGGCATACTGATGGTCGTTCTTTCCCCGCTCTATTTGTGAGTGGAACAGGAAGGGAAATGACTAGTAGCGCTACAAAGTACCCTCTACATTGCTGGCTTGCGGAGTACATATGGAGATGCAGTTGTAGATATAGAGGTAGATGCCATGCTGCGATTACTTCAGTCGTTCCAGTTACGTCACACACCGTGTAAGGGTGGGGTTTTGTGTTTTTGGTTGCTTATTCTTGAATTGAGAACAACTGTGTGAGGTGAAATGACAAGTTTAATGTCGCAATATTTCTCACCAAATTACAGCTTTTCACACAGTTTTCAACTCGCCAACATAAAAACAGCGCAATGGATAATGCATCTTCCCAACATCAAAAAGTGAAATTTTAAATATTAACTCTGAAAGAACATTAATCTTAAGCACAATATTATGAAAGTTTAGTTGGAAGTTTCTTTACATTAATCCTAAGTACAATAATATGAAACTTTAATTGGACGTTTCTTTGCAATATTGCTCCTACACATACGTTATGATGTTGGTTAGTACTACGAAAATCGTCTGATTCCGGTTCAAAGTTCGGTACTATTTAGGATAACAATCAAGTCTATGGTGGATGGTTAGTCAAGTGACAAATTTGACTGCAAGATTACCCAAAATGTTCAAATGTGGGTGAAATCTTATGGGACTTAACTGCTAAGGTCATCAGTCCCTAAGCTTACACACTACTTAACCTAAATTATCCTAAGGACAAACACACACACCCATGCCCGGGGGAAGATTCGAACCTCCGCTGGGACCAGCCGCACAGTCCACGACTGCAGCGCCTAAGACCGCTCGGCTAATCCAGCACGGCCAAGATTACTCAAGGCCGCTCAAGTTTACAGTGGACGCAAGCTGGTGAACCAACATAGTTTACGCTTCTACAAACGGTACTTGCCTTAAGCTGCGACGTGCTGCTGTCTGCAAGGCCGCTCTCTCAAACTGAAATTCCTACAAAACTAATCTGGTCTTTGCTGGACTTTCCAGCCGAAACTTTCCCTATGTTTCTCGTTATGCGAGAAAACATGTACTCAGCCCTAGTCTTATTATGTGGCGATATACACGCCCATGGTTTGAGCAGTGTGCATATTATAGTGCCCTGTCAGTTCTTGCAAGAACAATTAACTAATTTGGCTGGTTCATTTCTCCACAGTTGGAGCTAAACGTTGCTACAGCTAATTTTATGTGGAGTGCAGCCGCTGTGAACGCAGTGTCCACACAGATTTCTTCTCTGCATCGTACGGAGCGTTAAGCGCTCCGTTCTGCACCTGACGTCAGTTCGGAGAAGAGTCCCCCAAAATTTCTCTCTTGTCCTCTCATGGCAGAACTGCCTTTCTCCACTTGGGTTCCTTTTTCACGTCACGGCTTTTTTCGACCAATAGGAGCGTTCTTCTTATTTTGTTGAAACACCCTCTACCAATCACAACGTACCTTCCATCAAACTGCGTCGAAAATTCGGTAGTTTTCTCCTTCCTAGTGAGTTTCCGCCAATCGGACGTTTTGTGCCCGTTCTAGAAGTTAGTACATTGACCTTTCTGTGTGTCGCACTCGCTGGACGAAAATGCGTCACTTGCATTTGTTCGTATCCCGTTGGAATATCGAAACGCAGTTTTCTAAAGCTTCTTCTCTGCTCTTGTACCGATGCCCTCGCTACAGGCAGCCCTCCAGTTTGAATCACCTGGCCCAGGATCGCTGTCCTCCTTTCTGCCACCCCTTTAAGTGGTTGCTGTGTAACTCCCACAGCGCGGCTTCGCTATGCCTTTGTAGAGCTGGCTTTTCAAAACTGAAAGCGACTCGACTCGTGTTCCCTGTTCTGCCTTCCATTCAAAGACATGCATTGTATAGGAATGGTGTGTTAATTACTGTCGATTGACTGTCATCCCTTTTTGCGTTACATATCGGTATGCAAATGTTCTCATAACTGTCGATTTACGTTAGGTGTCATCTTCATCTTCTAATTGCGATTTGTAAAGGTCTCATGTAAGGTGTGAATCTGACCATTTATTCTGCCACCTGACAACCGAATAGCTAACATGTATTCACACCATTCTTGTTCCGTAAGAATGGCTTTTTTCTGTGCTGAAAATACATAAGGTCAACTCGAATAAAGATGAAATTTTAATCAACATTACCCACATACATGGTAGCGTTCATAATGTAACACTTCCCTGTTAGGGCAGTGCAAAATTTTTGTTTCTGAAGCGAAGATGATGCCAAAACAGAAATACAGATTTTAATTATTGATGACGAACTAGGCTATTTAAGAACTGAAGGAACTCAGCTGATGAGCAGTTTTTAACAATTACACCTGCACCGTTATTACCGTGATTTTTAATTGAATTATATGTCTTTCTCTGTGTGCCAGAAATAACCTTCGAAGTGTTGTCCTGTGACATTACATGTCTGGATCTTGATCAAGTAGTAACGAGATAACAGCGCCGTGAACCACCAAAAAGCAGTGAGAAAAAGAGGCTCCACAGAAGTCTGACCAACTTTATCAGCAGAGATGTCACTTAATTATGGTTTGTGTGGTTATTATTACAACAGTCTTGTGAAGTGCTCAGTGTGTTGACATACAGTATTGAAGCCTGCTACTAGGTATTCTTGTGAGACAATAAAGCACATTGTATCGCATCTGGACTTATCCCCACAGACACACGTAGTGCATTTCATTTGTTTGAGAGTCCCTGGCAGGAATCCACCTGGCGGACTTCTGTCGAGGTCTGGTGAGCCGGCCAGTCTGGGGATAGCTTTTAGGCGGTTTTCCATCGGCCTCGGTGAATGTGGGCTGGTTCCCCTTATTCCGCCTCAGCTACACTATGTCGGCGATTGCTGTGCAAACAAGTTCTCCACATATGTGTACACCACCATCACTCTATCACGCAAACATAGGAGCTACACTCGTCTGGTGTCAGACGTTCCCTGGCGGGAGGGGGGTCCACTGGGGGCCGAACCGCACAATAACCCTGAAAGAGTGGTTCGGTGTGGGGTGGCCGGAGGGACTGCGGTGGTTGTGGTGGGGCTGTGGACCACTGCGGCTGCGGTGGAGTCGGAGCTCCTCCATCGTTTCTAGGCTCCCGGTTAACATCCAATACAATACTAAACTAATAGTCAGATAATGTCCACACCTGTTAGCACTTATACGTTCTTTGAAACAGGACTTACTACAGTCTTCTTGAAGTCTGACTGTATTTCGTCTATCTCATATATCTTGTACATCCGCCGAAATAATTTCGTCGTGAGTGGCTCTCTCAATACTGAGGTATTGTCGTATACTCCAGTTGTCCTGTTCCAACTTGAATCTTAGAGTGCTCCGTAGAATTCGTGTCGCAGTACCGTATCTCGCATAAAATACTTATTTACTTCTCCTTCTCTTCCTATAACATTATTTTCTAGATTGTTTCTCTTATACACACTCTCCACGAAGTCAGCCCTCCGATCCGCTCCATTATGGCCCTGCTATTTAACCTCTCAACATTTATACATATGGCTCTCCTTTCTCCAAAGGTCTCCTTAATTTTTTTTTTAAATTTTCCCCCATGCTGCTTCTATCTCCCCTATAGACAAACATGCTGCTGCCGTCTCATATTTATGTATCGTCTAGCCATGTGTTCTCTTTTGTCTGCTTCGTTTAGAGCTCGTTTATTGTTTCTCTTTTAGTCTGTTAGGTTCAATATATCGAAGACTATTGGGCCCTGTCTTTTTGTGTATTTCATCCTCGGCTGCCTTCACTATTTCATTTCTCGGTGTGCTGGCGTACGCCTTCGTCAGCGCACCGGTCGGCGGTAGGAAACATTGTATAGCAGGCGCTGAACTAAGAGCGGCTATGACAAGGTAAGACCAAAACACGCCCCCAAGCTCAGCACCGACAACGCCCCCTGGGCAACATGTATGTAGGCCTCTGCCGCCGACCGCCCTGTCTCAGTCGCTCAATCTCAGTACCTCAGTACGTCGCATAGGGACTCAGTTCGCATTGCACCTCAATACGTCGCACTGTGGTCTAGTCTTCCACAATGACAGTCGTCGCCTCGTTAGTCATTGTATATAACTGAGATATGGACACGGACAAGATTCAAGAATTAGTACACATTATTTGATTGCTGTTAGCCACAGAAGACCAGACTGGACGTCATTGAAGTTAAGTACTCAGTTGGTTCCCGTAATAAACTGTATTTTAACCACGTGTGCATTTTGTGATGTAGTGAGATGAAACCGACGAACCCTCCTATCATACCACTCACTCCTCATCCAGCCAAGAACCGCGAAGCATTACAAGAGAGCACAGCCACAACACTCATGGTTACCGATTCTTCTTCTACTGTGTTCCTTAGTCATGTTTAATTCAATCATTGTCTAATGCACTGTCTGAAACTCTCAGCAACCTCTGGTTCTTTAACCTATTCACGACCTACCTCCTATGTCCTACCTTTCTGCAATATCTTCGGTTTTAACTTGCAGTTAATAACCAACGTATTGTAGTCAGAGTCTACATTTGCTCCTGGAAAGTGAAAAACGGCAAAGGATGAATAACTGGAGTAGGAATGCAAACCTGTCGAAGGATGCACGATTAGCTGAAAGACATATGCCACCAATAGGAAAGTTTAGGAGACAGCACTGTGTACAAACATTTAAAAAATCAGGTGGCAAACAAAGGAAAATAAACTATTTTCCATAATAACCTGAGTTAACATTTTCTGGTTTTAAGTTTGCGTTACTCCGCCCGCGCATGCGCGCAACCACCAGCTGAGCTCGCTGCGTCGCTGCCCGCGGTACCCAATTACGACTCAGCGCCGCGCCGCGGCCCACCTGTCTGGCCCGATGGTGTGGCCTGTCAGCAAAACATGAGTAGAACTGACGCTGTCTTATGACTGTGTACTGTAGTACTAACATTTTAAGTTTGACAAGGCTAATATATGGCATGTTTTAATTTTATATTGTGACATCGTACAAGTTTATATGCCAACTAGCTCTGCAGATGATGAATAAATTGATGAAATGTATGATGAGATAAAAGAAATTATTCAGGTAGTGATGGGAGACGAACATTTAATAGTTATGGGTGACTGGAATTCGACAATAGGAAAAGGAAGACAAGGGAACATAGTAGGTGAATATGGATTGGGGCTAAGAAATGAAACAGGAAGCAACCTGGTAGAATTTTGCGCAGAACATAACTTAATCATAGCTAACACTTGGTTCAAGAATCATAAAAGAAGATTGTATATATGGAAGAATCCCGGAGATACTAAAAGCGATCAGATAGATTATATAATGGTAAGACAGAGATTTAGGAACCAGGTTTTAAATTGTAAGACATTTCCAGGGGCAGATGTGAACTCTGACCACAATCTATTG